>NW_021703776.1:64045982-64149389 GCF_005190385.1 Monodon monoceros | reverse complement strand
AGCTCCATCTGTTTGTATCATCTTTGATTTCTTTCATCAGTGTCTTATAGTTTTCTGCATAGAAGTCTTTTGTCTCCTTAGGTAGGTTTATTCCTAGGTATTCTATTCTTTTTATTGCAATGCTAAATGGGAGTGTTTCCTTAATTTCTCTTTCAGATTTTTCATCATTAGTGTATAGGAATGCAAGAGATTTCTGTGCATTAATTTTGTGTCCTTCTACTTTACCAAATTCATTGATTAGCTCTAGTAGTTTTCTGGTAGCATCTTTAGGATTCTCTATGTGTAGTATCATGTCATCTGCAAAGTGACAGTTGTACTTCTTCTTTTCCAATTTGGATTCCTTGTATTTCTTTTTCTTATTGCTGTGGCTAAAACTTCCAAAACTATGTTGAATAATAGTGGTGAGAGTGGGCACCCTTGTCTTGTTCCTGATCTTAGAGGAAATGCTTTCAGTTTTTCACCACTGAGAATGATGTTGGCTGTGGGTTGGTCATATATGGCCTATGGTGAGGTAGGTTCCCTCTCTGCCGACTTTCTGGAGAGTTTCTGTCTTGTTTAATGTATCATTTAAAGCTTGTGTTTCCTTATTTATTTGCATTTTGGATGATCTCTCCATTGGTGAAAGTGGGGTGTTAAAGTCTCCTACTATGGTTGTGTTACTGTCGATTTCCTCTTTTATGGCTGTATTTGCCTTATGTATTGAGGTGCTCCTTTGTTGGGTGCATAAATATTTACAATTGCTATATCTTCTTCTTGGATTGATCCCTTGATCATTATGTAGTGTCCTTCTTTGCCTTGTAATAGTCTTTACTTTAAAGTCTATTTTGTCTGATATGAGAATTGCTACTCCAGCTTTCTTTTTTTTGTTTTTACATCTTTATTGGAGTATACTTGCTTTATAATGGTGTGTTAGTTTCTGCTTTATAACAAAGTGAATCAGTTATACATATACATGTGTTCCCATATCTCTTCCCTCTTGCATCTCCCTCCCTCCCACCCTCCCTATCCCACCCCTCTAGGTGGTCACAAAGCACCGAGCTGATCTCCCTGTGCTATGCGGCTGCCTCCCTCCAGCCATCTACTCCACGTTTGGTAGTGTATATATGTCCATGCCACTCTTTCACTTTGTCACAGCCTACCCTTCCCCCTCCACATATGCTCAAGTCCATTCTCTAGCAGGTCTGTGTCTTTATTCCTGTCTTACCCCTAGGTTCTTCATGACATTTTGTTTTTCTTAAATTCCATGTATATGTTAGCATACGGTATTTGTCTTTCTCTTTCTGACTTACTTCACTCTGTATGACAGACTCTAGGTCTATCCACCTCATTACAAATAGCTCAATTTCGTTTCTTTTTATGGCTGAGTAATATTCCATTGTATATATGTGCCACATCTTCTTTATCCATTCATCCAATGATGGACACTTAGGTTGTTTCCATCTCCTGGCTATTGTAAATAGAGCTTCAGTGAACATTTTGGTACATGACTCTTTTTGAATTATGGTTTTCTCAGGGTATATGCCCAGTAGTGGGATTGCTGGGTCATATGGTAGTTCTATTTGTAGTTTTTTTATCCAGCTTTCTTTTGATTTCCATTTGCATGGAATATCTTTTTCCATCCCCTCACTTTCAATCTGTATGTGACCCTAGGTCTGAAGTGGGTATCTTGTAGACAGCGTACATACTGGTCTTGTTTCTGTATCCATTGAGCCAGTGTGTGTCTTTTATTTGGAGCATTTAATCCGTTTACATTTAAGGTAATTATCGATATGTATGTTCCTATTACCATTTTCTTAGTTGTTCAGTTGTTTTTATAGGTCTTTTCCTTCTCTTCTGTTCCCTGCCTAGAGAAGTACCTTTAGCATTTGTTGTAAAGCTGGTTTGGTGGTGCTGAATTCTCTTAACTTTTGCTTGTTTGTAAAGGTTTTAATTTCTCCGTCGAATCTGAATGACATCCTTGCTGGGTAGAGTAATCTTGGGTGTAGGTTTTTCCCTTTCATCACTTTAAATATGTCCTGCCACTCCCTTCTGGCTCACAGAGTTTCTGCTGAAAGATCTGCTGTTAACCTTATGGGGATTCCCTTGTATGTTATTTGTTGCTTTTCCCTTGCTCCTTTTAATATTTTTTCTTTGTGTTTAATTTTTGGTAGTTTGATTAATATGTGTCTTGGTGTGTGTCTCCTTGGATTTATCCTGTATGGGACTTTTTGTGCTTCTTGGGCTTGATTGACTATTTCCTTTCCCATGTTAGGGAAGTTTTCAACTATAATCTCTTCAAATATTTTCTCTGACCCTTTCTTTTTCTCTGCTTCTCTGGGACCCCTGTAATTTGAACATTGGAGCATTTAATGTTGTCCCAGAGGTCTCTGAGACTGTTCTCAATTCTTTTTTTTTATTCTGCTCTGCCACAGTTATTTCCACTATTTTATCTTCCAGGTCACTTATCCATTCTTCTGCCTCAGTTATTCTGCTGTTGATTCCTTCTAGAGTATTTTTAATTTCATTTATTGTGTTGTTCATCTTTTGTTTGCTCTTTAGTTCTTCTAGGACCTTGTTAAACGTTTCTTGTATTTTCTCCATTCTATTTCCGAGATTTTTGGATCGTCTTTACTATCATTACTCTGAATTCTTTTTCAGGTAGACTGCCTATTTCCTCTTCATTTGTTTGGTCTGGTGGGTTTTTTATCTTGCTCCATCATCTGCTGCATATTTCTCTGTCTTCTCATTTCGTTTAACTTACTGTGTTTGGGGTGTCCTTTTCACAGGCTGAAGGTTCATAGTTCCTCTTATTTCTGGTGTCTGCCCCCAGTGGGTGAGGTTTGTTCAGTGGCTTATGTAGGCTTCCTGATTGGAGGGCCTGGTGCCTGTGTTCTAGAAGATGAGGCAGGATCTTGACCCTCTGGTGGGCAGGGCCACATCCAGTGGTGTGTTTTGGGGTGTCTGTGAACTTAGTATGACGTTAGGCAGCCTCTCTGCTAATGGGTGGGGTTGTGTTCCTGTCTTGCTAGTTGTTTAGCATGGGGCATCCATCACTGGAGCTTGCTGGCCGTTGAGTGGAGCTGGGTCTTAGTGTTGAGATGGAGATCTCTGGGAGAGCTCTTGCTGATTAATATTACATGGGGCTGGAAGGTCTCTGGTGGTGCAACGTCCTGGACTCGGCTCTCTCACCTCAGGGGCTCAGGCCTGACGCCCAGCCAGAGCACCAACACTGCCAGCCGCACGGCTCAGAAGAAAAGGAAGAAAAAAAAAAATGGACAGAACTCCAAGACAAATGGTAAAAGCAAAACTAAACAGACAAAATCACACAAACATACACACTCACAGAAGAAGAAAGAAAGAAAAAGGAAGAGAGCAACCAAACCAATAAACACACAAATAAAAGCAATCACTAAAAAGTAAACTAACATAAACATAAAACCAAAAACAGATCAAATGCAGAAAGCAAACCCCAGGTCCACAGTTGCCGCCAAAGTCCACCGCCTCAATTTTGGGAACTCATTGTCTATTCAGATATTCCAGGGTTTACCAAGCTGACTGGGGTGATTGAGTCTGCTGCTCCTGAGGCTGCACCTCAGGAGAAAGTTCCCTTTCTCTTCTTTGTTTGCACAGGTCCGAGGTTCAGTTTGGTTTTGGCCTTGACTCTGCGTGTAGGCTGCCTTCAGGTGTCTGTTCCCTGCCCAGACAGGAGCGGGTTAAAGCAGTGGCTTATTAGAATTCTTTTGCTCACTCAGGTCGGGGAGAGGGAGGGGTACACTAGTCACAATTGGAATGCAGGGCGTGCCTGTGGCGGTAGAGGCTGGCGTGACGCTGCAGCAGCCTGAGGTGTGCCATGTGTTCTCCTGGGGAAGTTGGCCCTTAATCACGGGACCCTGGCAGTGGTATTCTGCACAAGCTCTCGGGAGGGTGTCAGTAGTGACCTACGCTTGCACACAGGATTCTTAGTGGCAGCGGCAGCCGTGGTAGCAGTCCATGCCCGCCTCTGGCATCCTTGATGATAGCTGCCACTCACTCCCATCTCTTGAGCTCATTTAGGCAGTGCTCTGTCGTCTGAGGACACACAGAGCAGGAAGCCCCTCTTCTAACACACCCCGAGACAATGGTCTCTTGCCTCTTAGGCAGTTGCAGACTTTTTCCCAGACTCCCTCCCAGGTAGCTGTGGTGCACTAGCCCCCTTCAGGCTGTCTTCACACAGCCAACCCCAGTCCTCTCCCTGGGGTCTGACCTCCAAAGCCTGAGCCTCAGCTCCCAGCCCCCACCCGCCCCAGCAGGTGAGCAGAGAAGCCTCTCAGGCTAGTGAGTGGTAGTCAGCACTGATCCTCTGTGTGGGGATATCTCTCTTTGCCCTCTGAACCCCTGTTACTTCAGTCTTCTCTGTGGCTCTGAAACTCTACACCGACTTCCCTGCCAGTGAGGGCTCTTCCTAGCGTGTGGAAACCTTTCGTCCTTCACAGCTCCCTCCCAGAGGTGTAGGTCCCATCCCTACTCTTGTCTCTGTTTTTTCTTTTTTCTTTTGCCCTAACCAGGTACATGGGGATTTTCTTGCCTTTTGGGAAGTCTGAGGTCTTCTACCAGCATTCAGTAGGTGTTCTACAGGAGGTGTTCCACGTGTAGATGTATTTTTGATGTATTTCTGGGGAGGAAGGTGATGTCCATGTCTTACTCTTCCGCCATCTTGAAGGTCTCCCCCATTTTTAATTTTTATTTTAAACTGGAGTATAGTTGATTAACAGTGTTTTGTTAGTTTTTGTTAGGTGTACAGCAAACCAATTCAGTTATACCTATACCTGTATGTATTGTTTCTCAAGATCTTTTCCTATTTATATTACTGGAGAATATTGAGCAGAAATCCCTGTGTTATACAGTAGGTCCTTGTTGGTTATCTGTTTTCATTATTGTAGTATGTATATGTCAATCCCAAACTACCAATTTATCCCTGCCCTTCACCTTTTCCTTTTGGTAACTCTAAGTGTGTATTCTAAGTCTGTGAGTCTGTTTCTGTTTTGTAAATATGTTCATTTGTATCATTTTTTTTAATTCTGCACATAAGTGATATCAGATGATATTTGTCTCTCTCTGTCTGACTTGCTTCACTTAGCACGATAATCTCCAGGTCCATTCATGTTGCTGCCAATGGCATTATTTCATTCTTTTTAATGGCTAAGTAATATTCCATTGGACATACGTACCACATCTTCTTTATCCACTCTTCTGTCGATGGACATTTAGGTTCCTTCCATGTCTTGGTTATTGTAGACAGTGCTACAGTGAACACTGGGGTGCCTGTACCCTTTCAAACCATGGTTTTCACCATATATATGCCCAACAGTGGGATTGCTGTATCATATGGTAGCTCTCTTTTTAGTTTTTTGAGGAACCTCCATACTGTTCTTCATAGCGGCTATACCAATTTACAGTCCCACCATCAAGTAGGAGGGTTCCCTTTTCTCTACACCCACTCCAGCATTCATTGTTGGTAGACTTTTTGATGATGGTCATTCTGTCTGGTGTGAGGTGATATCTCACTGTAGTTTTGATTTGCATTTCTCTAAATAGTGATGTTGAGCCTCTCTCCATGTGCCTCTTTGCCATCTGTATGTCTTCTTTGGTGAAATGTCTATTTAGTTTTTTTTTTTAATTGAAGTATAGTTGCTTTACAATGTTGTGTTAGTTTCTGCTGACAACAAAGTGAATCAGTTATACATATACATATATCCACGCTTTTTTAGATTTCCTTTCCATTTAGGTCACCACAGACCATTGAGTACAGTTCCCTGTGCTATACAGTAGGTTCTCATTAGTTATCTGTTTTATACATAGTAGTGTATATATGTCAATCCCAATCTCCCAATTCGTCCCACCCACCCCCTTTCCCCCTTGGTAACCATAAGGTCTCTACATCTGTGACTCTATTTTTGCTTTGCAAATAAGTTCATATGTACCATTTTTCTAGATTCCACGTGTAAGTGATATCATATGATATTTGTTTTTCTTTTTCTGACTGACTTCACTCTCTATGACAATCTCTGGGTCCATCCATGTCTCAGCAAATGGCACTGTTTTGTTCCTTTTTATGGCTGAGTACTATTCCATTGTGTATATGTACCACATTTTCTTTATCCATTCCTGTGCTGATGGACATTTAGGTTGTTTCCATGTCCTGGCTATTGTAAATAGTGCTGCAATGAACATCAGGGTGCATGCATCCTTTCAAATAATGGTTTTCTCCAGATACATGCCTAGAAGTGGGATTGCTGGATCATATGGTAGCTCTGTTTTTAGTTTTTTAAGGAACCTCCATACTGTTCTCCCCAATGGCTGTACCAATTTACATTCCCACCAACAGTGCAGGAGAGTTCCCTTTTCTCCACACCCTCTCCAGTATTTACTGCTTATAGATTTTTTGATGATGACCATTCTGACTGGTGTGAGGTGATACCTCATTGTAGTTTTGGTTTACATTTCTCTGATAATTAGTGATGTTGAGCATCTTTTCATGTGTTTGTTGGCCATCTGTATGTCTTCCTTAGTGAAATGTCTATTTAGGTCTTCCGCCCACTTTTTGATTGGGTTGTTTGTTGTTTTTTTTTTTTGATACTGTGCTACATAAACTGTTTATAAATTTTGGAGATTAATCACTTGTCAGATCATTTGCCAATCTTTCCTTTCATTGTGTGGGTTGTCTTTCCTTTTTTTTGTGGTTTCCTCTGCTGCACAAAAGCTTTTGAGTTTCATTAGGTCCCATTTGTTTTTTTCTTTTTATTTTAAATTGGAGTATAGTTGGTTAACAATGTTGTCTTAGTTTCAGGTGTACAGCAAAGTGATTCAGTTGTACATATACATGTATGTATTGTTTCTCAAGTTCTTTTCACATTTAGGTTATTAGAGAATATTAAGCAGAGTTGTTCCCTATGCTATGCAGTAGGTCCTTCTTGGTTATCTATTTTCAATAGAATAGTGTGTATATTTCAATCCCAAACTCCCAATTTATCCCTGACCTCCATCTTTGCTCTTTGTTAACCTAAGTCTGCTTTCTAAGTCCGTGAGTCTGTTTCTGTTTTGTAAATATGTTCATTTTTATGATTATTTTTAGATTTTGCATGTAAGCAATATCAGCTGATATTTGTTTTTCCTCTGTCTGACTTACTTCACTTACTATGATAATTTCCAGGTCCATTCATGTTGCTGCTAATGGCATTATTTCATCCTTTTTAATGGCTGAGTAATATTCCATTGGACATAGGTACCACATCTTCTTTATTCACTCTTCTGTCGATGGACATGTAGTTTGCTTCCATGTCTTGGTTACTGTAAACAGTGCTGCAGTGAACACTGGGGTGCCTGTATCCTTTCAAACCAAGGGTTTTGCCAGATATGTGCCCAAGAGTGGGATTCCTGAATCATGTGGTGCTCTGGGAAACAGATTGAAAAAGATATTCCTGTGATTTATTTCACAGAGTGTTCTTCCTATATTTTCTTCTAAGAGTTTTATAACATCAGGTCTTAAATTTAGTTCTTTAATTCATTGAGTTTATTTTTGTGTATGGTGTAAAAGAATGTTCTAATTTCATTCTTTTCCTATAGCTGTCCAGTTTTCTCAACACCATTTATTGAAGAGACTGTCATTTCTCCATTGTATAGTCTTACCTTTTTTATTGTAGATCAATCGACCACAAGTGCGTGTGTTTATTTCTGGGCTTCTGTCCTGTTCCATTGATCTATATTTTTGTTTTTGTACCTGTACCATAGTGTTTTGATGATTGTAACTTTGTAGTATAGTCTAAAATCAGGGAGACTGATTCCTCCAGGTCCATCTTTTTCCCCCCCTTAAGATTACTTTGGATATTCGTGGTGTTTTGTGTTTTCATATAGATTAAAAATTTTTTTTGTTCTAGTTCTGTGAAAAATGTTATTCATAATTTGATAGGGATTGCATTGAATGTGTAGATTGCCTTGGGTAGTATAGTCATTTTGACAATATTGATTCTTCCAGTGCAAGAGCATGATATTATCCTTCCATCTGTTTGTGTCATCTTTGATTTCTTTCATCAGTGTCTAATAGTTTTCAGAGTACTGGTGTTTTGTCTCCTTAGGTAGGTTCATTTCTAGGTTTTTTTTTTTTATGCAATGGTAAATGGGATTGTTTCCTTAATTTCTTTTTGAGATCTTTCCTTGTTAGTGTATAGAAATGCAAAGGATTTGTGTTTATTGTTTCATCCTGCAATCTAACCTAGTTCACTGAACTTCAGCAGTTTTCTGGAAGCATCTTTAGGATTTTCTATGTATAGTATCATTTCTTCTGCAAACAGTGACAGTTTTATTTCTTCCTTTCCAATTTGGATTCCTGTTATTTTTTTTCTTCTCTGATTGCCGTGGCTGGGACTTCCAAAACTATGTTGTATAAAAGTAGTGAGAGTGGACATCCTTGTCTTGTTCCTGATCTTAGAGGAAATGCTTTCAGTTTTTACCACTGAGAATGATGTTGGCAGTGGGCTTGTCATATATGGCCTTTATTTTGAGGTAGGTTCCCTTTATGCCCACTCTCTGGATTGTTTTTATCATAAATGGGTGTTGAATTTCGTCAAAAGCTTTTTCTGCATCTTTTGAGATGATCATGTAGTTTTCATTCTTCAGTTTGTTGATGTGGTGTAATGCACTGATTGATTTGCAGATACTGAAAAATCCTTGCATCCCTGAGATAAATCCCAGTTGATCATGTTGTATGATTCTTTTTTATTTTAATAAATTTATTTATTTATTTTTGGCTGCACTGGGTCTTTGTTGTTGGGTCTTTGTTGCTGTGCGCAGGCTTTCTCTAGTTGCAGCATGTGGGGTCTACTCTTCGTTGCGGTGCATGGGCTCTAGGTGCGTGGGCTTCAGTAGTTGTGGCATGCAGGCTCAGTAGTTGTGGCTCGCAGGCTCTAGAGGGCAGGCTCAGTAGTTGTGGCACAAAGACTCAGTAGTTGCGGCACATGGGCTCAGTAGTTGTGGCACACGGGCTTAGTTGCTGCAAGGCATGTGGGATCTTCCCAGACCAGAGCTCAAACCCGTGTCCCCTGCATTGGCAGGCGGATTCTCAACCACTGCCCCACCAGGGAATTTCTGTGTGATTCTTTTAATGTATGTTGGATTCAGTTTCCTAGTATTTCATTGGATTTTTTGCATCTATGTTCATCAGTGATATTGGCCTGTAATTTTCTTTTTTTGTGGTATCTTTGTATGGTTTTGGTATCAGGGTGATGGTGGCCTTATAGAAGGAGTTTGGGAGTGTTCCTTCCTCTGCAGTTTGTTTTTGGAATAGTTTGAGGATAGGTGTTAACTCTTCTCTAAATGTTTGATAGAATTGACCTGTGAAGCCATCTTGCCCTGGACTTTTGTTTGTTGGGAGTTTTGTTTGTTTGTTTGTTTTTGTGGTATGTGGGCCTCACACTGTTGTGGCCTCTCCCGTTGCGGGGCACAGGCTCCGGACGCGCAGGCCCAGCGGCCGTGGCTCACGGGCCTAGCCGCTCCGTGGCATGTGGGATCTTCCCAGACCGAGGCACGAACCCGTGTCCCCTGCATCGGCAGGCGGACTCTCAACCACTGCGCCACCAGGGAAGCCCTTAAAGATTTTTTGTGTGTGTCTGTGTGTGTTGGGAGTTTTTTAATCACAGTTTCAGTTTCAGTACTTGTGATTCGTCTGTTCATATTTTGTATTTCTTCCTGGTCCGGTCTTGGGAGATTGTACCTTTCTAAGAATTTGTTCATTTCTTTCAGGTTGTCCATTTTATTGGCATGTAGTTGCTTGTAGTAGTCTCCTGTGATCCTTTGTATTTCTGTGGTGTCTGTTTTAACTTCTTTTTAATTTCTAATTTTATTGATTTGAGCTCTCTCCCTTTCTTTGTTCATGAGTTTGGATAAAGTTTTATCAATTTCCTTTATCTTTTCAAAGAACTAGGTTTTAGTTTCTTTGATCTTTTCTGTTGTTTTCTTCATCTATAATTTTTTTATGTCCACTCTGATCTTTATGGTTTCTTCCACTAACTTTGGGCTTTGTTTGTTCTTCTTTCTGTAGTTGTTTAGGTGTTAGAGTATGCTCTTTGAGATTTTCCTTGTCTCCTGAGGTAGGACTGTATTGCTATAAACTTTCCTCTTAAAACAGCTTTTGCCTGCATCCCATAGGTTTTAGATTGTTGTGTTTTTGTTTTCTTTTGTCTCTAGGATATTTTTTGATTTCCTCTTTGACTTCTTCAGTGATCCATTGGTCATTTAATAGTATACTGTTTAGCCACCACGTGTTTGTGGTTTTTACAGTGTTTTTCTTGTAGTTGATTTCTAATCTTATAGTCTTGTGGTTGGAAAAGATGCTCGATATGACTTCAGTTTTCTTCAGTTTACTGAGGCTTGCTTTGCAACCCAGCATGTGATCTATCCTGGAAAATGTTGCATGTGCACTTGGGAAGAACATGTATTCTGGTGCTTTTAAATGGAATGCTTTATATATATAAATTACATCCATCTGGTTTAATTGTCATTTAAGGCCTTTGTTTTCTTGTGGCTTTTCTGTCTGGATGATCTGTCCATTGATGCAAGTGAGGTGTTAAAGTCCCCCACTAGTATTATTTTACTGTTGATTTCTCCTTTTATGGCTGATAGTATTTGCCTTATATATTGAGGTGCTCCTATGTTGGGTGCATATGTATTTACAATTATTTTATTTTCTTGGATAGATTCCTTGATTATTATGTAGTGTTGTTCTTTGTGTCTTGAAACAGTCTTTATTTTAAAGTCTATTTGTCTGATATTAGTGTTGCTACTCCAGCTTTCTTTTCATTTCCATTTGCATGGAGTATCTTTTTCTGCTCCCTCACTTTCAGTCTGTATGTTTCCGTAGGTCTGAAGTGGGTCTCGTAGACAGCATATATATGGGTCTTGTTTTTCTATCTATTCAGCCAGTCTTTGTGTTTTGGTTGGAGCATTTAATCCATTTATGTTTAAGGTAGTTATCAATATGTGTGTTCATGTTACCATTTTCTTAATTGTTTTGGGTTTGTTTTTGTAAGCCTTTTTTCTTCCCTTCCTCTCTGTTCTCTTCTTTGTTATTTGATGACTAACGTTAGTGTTGTGTTTTTGGATTCCTTTTTCTTTCTTGTGTGTGTGTATCTATTGTCGATTTTTAGTTTGCAGTTACCAAGAGTTGTTGATGTAGCAGTTTCTATATAAAACTATTGTTTTAAGTTGCTGGTGTTTTAATTTCAAATGCATTTCCAGTATCCTGCATTTGTACTCTCCTCTTCTCACAGTTGCTTGTTTTGATATCATGTTTGTGTGTGGATGATTTAATACCTTTACTCTATGCTTTCCTTTCCTGCTGAGCTTTTAGGGGTTTTTTTGTTTGTTTCTAGTTTTGGTCTTATCTTTTCTGCCTAAATAAGTTCCTTTAGCATTTGTTGCAAAGCTGGTCTGGTGGTGCTGAATTCTCTTAGCTTTTGGTTGGTTGTAAAGCTTTTTTTTTTTTTGGTTACATTGGGTCTTCATTGCTGCACGCGGGCTTTCTCTAGTTGGGGCCAGCGGGGGCTACTCTTCATTGCGGTGTGTGGGCTTCTCATTGCGGTGCCTTCTCTTGTTGTGGAGCATGGGCTCTAGGTGCCTGGGCTTCAGTAGTTGCAGCACACAGGCTCAGTAGTTGCAGCATGCGGGCCCTAGAGCACACGACCTTCAGTAGTTGAGGCATGTGAGCTCAGCAGTTGCAGCACATGGGCTCTAGGGCACATGGGCTTCAGTAGTTGTGGCATGTGGGCTTAATTGCTCCATGGCATGTGGGATCTTCTTAGACCAGTTATCGAACCAGTGTCCCTGCATTGGCAGGCAGATTCTTAATCACTGCACCACCAGGGAAATCCCATCTGTAAAGCTTTTGATTTCTCTTTGGAATCTGAATGAGAGCCTTGCTGGTTGGAGTATTCTTGGTTGTAGGGTCTTCCCTTTTTTCACTTTAAATATATCATGCCACTTCCTTATCACCTGCACAGTTTCTGCTGAGAAATCAGCTGATAACTTTATGGGGCTCCCTTGTATGTTATTTCTTGCTTTTCTCTTGCTCCTTTTAATATTTTTTCTTTAAATTTAATTTTTGTTAGTTTAATTAATATGTGTCTTGGTGTGTTTTTCCTAGGGTTTATCCTGTATGGGACTCTGCGCTTCCTGGAATTGGGTGGCTATTTCCTTTTCCATGTTAGGGAAGTCTTCAACTATAATCTCTTCAAATGTTTTCTCAGACCCTTTCTTTTTCTCTTCTTTTTCTTGGACACCTATAACCCAAATGTTGGTGCATTATTGTTGTCCTGGAGGTCTCTGAGACTGTTGTCAATTCTTTCATTCTTTTTTCTTTATTCTGCTCCTCAGCAGTTACTTCTACCATTCTATGTTCTAGCTCACTTACTTGCTTTTCTGCCTCAGTTATTCTATTGATTCCTTTCCGTGTATTTTTCATTTCAGTTATTGTGTTGTTCATCACTGTTTCTTTGTTCTGTAGTTCTTCTAGGTCTTTGTTAAACATTTCTTCTGTTTTCTCAGTCCATGCCTCCATTCTGTTTCCGAGACCTTGGATAATCTTTACTATCATTACTCTGAATTCTTTTTCAGGTAGGTTGCTTATTTCCTTTTCATTTATTTGGTCTTGTAGGATTGTTGTCTTTTTTTTTTTTTTGAATTTTTTTTTGAATTTTATTTTTTTTTTACACAGCAGGTTCTTATTAGTCATCAGTTTTATACACATCAATGTATACATGTCAATCCCAATCGCCCAATTCATCACACCACCAACACCACCCCCACTCTGCTTTCCCCCCTTGGTGTCCATACGTTTGTTCTCTACATCTGTGTCTCAATTTCTGCCCTGCAAACCGGTTCATCTGTACGATTTTTCTAGTTTCCACATATATGCGTTAATATACGATATTTGTTTTTCTCTTTCTGACTTCCTTCACTCTGTATGACAGTCTCTAGATCCATCCACCTCTCAACAAATAACCCAATTTCGTTCCTTTTTATGGCTGAGTAATATTCCATTGTATATATGTACCACATCTTCTTTATCCATTCGTCTGTCGATGTGCATTTATGTTGCTTCCATGACCTGGCTATTGTAAATAGTGCTGCAGTGAACATTGGGGTGCATGTGTCTATTTGAATTATGGTTTTCTCTGGGTATATGCCCAGTAGTGGTATTGCTGGATCATATGGTAATTCTGTGTTTAGTTTTTAAAGAAACCTCCATACTGTTCTTCGTAGTGGCTGTATCAATTTACATTCCCAGCAACAGTGCTAGAGGGTTCCCTTTTCTCCACAGTCTCTCCAGCATTTGTTGTTTGTAGATTTTCTCATGATGCCCATTCTAACTGGTGTGAGGTGATACCTCATTGTAGTTTTGATTTGCATTTCTCTAATAATTAGTGATCTTGAGCAGTTTTCATGTGCTTCTTTGCCATCTGAATGTCTTCTTTGGAGAAATGTCTATTTAGGGCTTCTGCCCATTTTTGGATTGGGTTGTTTGTTTTTTTAATATTAAGCTGCATGAGTTGTTTATATATTTTGGAGATTAATCCTTTGTCAGTTGCTTCATTTGCAAATATTTTCTCCCATTCTAGGGTTGTCTTTTTGTCTTGTTTATGGTTTCCTTTGCTGTGCAACTGCTTTGAAGTTTCGTTAGGTCCGGTTTGTTTATTTTTGTTTTTATTTCCATTTCTCTAGGAAGTGGATCAAAAAAGATCTTGCTGTGATTTATGTCAAAGAGTGTTCTTCCTATGTTTTCCCCTAAGAGTTTTATAGTGTCCGGTCTTCCATTTAGTTCTTGAATCCATTTTGAGTATTTTTCTGTATGGTGTTAGCGAGTGTTCTAATTTCATTCTTTTACATGTAGCTGTCCAGTTTTCCCAGCACCACTTATTGAAAAGGCTGTCTTTTCTCCATTGTATATCCTTGCTTCCTTTGACATAGATTAGTTGACCATAGGTCCGTGGGTTATCTCTGGGCTTTCAATCTTGTTCCATTGATCTATGTTTCTGTTTTTGTGCCAGTACCATATTGTCTTGCTTACTGTAGCTTTGTAGTATAGTCTGAAGTCAGGGAGTCTGATTCCTCCAGCTCCGTTTTCTTCCCTCAAGACTGCTTTGGCTATTCAGGGTCTTTTGTGTCTCCATACAAATTTTAAGATTTTTTGTTTTAGTTCCGTAAAACATGCCATTGGTAATTTGATAGGGATTGCATTGAATCTATAGATTGCTTTGGGTAGTAGAGTCATTTTCACAATGTTGATTCTTCCAGTCCATGAACATGGTATATCTCTTCATCTGTTGGTATCATCTTTAATTTCTTTCATCAGTGTCTTATAGTTTTCTGCATACAGGTCTTTTGTCTCCCTAGGTAGGTTTATTCCTAGGTATTTTATTCTTTTTGCTGCAATGGTAAATGGGAGTGTTTCCTTAATTTCTCTTTCAGATTTTGCATCATTAGTGTATAGGAAAGCAAGAGATTTCTGTGCATTACTTTTGTATCCTTCAACTTTACCAAATTCATTGATTAGCTCTAGTAGTTTTCTGGTGGTATCTTTAGGATTCTCTATGTATAGTATCATGTCATCTGCAAACAGTGACAATTTTACTTCTTCTTTTCCAATTTGTATTCCTTTTATTTCTTTTTCTTCTCCGATTGCCGTGGCTAGGACTTCCAAAACTATGTTGAATAATAGTGCTGAGAGTAGACATCCTTGTCTTGTTCCTGATCTTAGAGGAAATGCTCTCAGTTTTTTACCATTGAGAATGATGTTGGCTGTGGGTTGGTCATATATGGCCTTTATTATGTTGATTGAGGTAGGTTCCCTCTATGCCCACTTTATGGAGAGTTTTTATCATAAATGGGTGTTGAATTTTGTCAAAAGCTTTTTCTGCATCTGTTGAGATGATCATATAGTTTTTCTTCTTCAATTTGTTAATATGGTATATCACATTTATTGATTTGCATATACTGAAGAATCCTTGCATCCCTGGGATAAATCCAACTTGATCATGGTGTATGATCCTTTTAATTTGTTGTTGGATTCTGTTTGGTAGTATTTTGTGGAGGATTTTTGAATCTATATTCATCAGTGATATTAGTCTGTAATTTTCTTTTTTTTTAGTATCTTTGGTTTTGATATCAGGGTGATGGTGGCCTCATACAATGAGTTTGGGAGTGTTCCTTCCTCTGCAATTTTTTGGAAGAGTTTGAGAAGGATGGGTGTTAGCTCTTCTCTAAATGTTTGATAGAATTCACCTGTGAAGCCATCTGGTCCTGGACTTTTGTTTGTTGGAAGATTTTTGATCACAGTTTCAATTTCATTACTTGTGATTGGTCTGTTCATATTTTCTACTTCTTCCTGGTTCAGTCTTGGAAGCTTATACCTTTCTAAAAATTTGTCCATTTCTTCCAGGTTATCCGTTTTATTGGCATACGGTTGCTTGTAGTAGTCTCTTAGGATGCTTTGTATTTCTGCGGTGTCTGTTGTAACTTCTCCTTTTTCATTACTAATTTTATTGAGTCCTCTCCCTCTTTTTCTTGATGAGCCTGGCTAATGGTTTATCAATTAGTCTGACTTTGGTTTATTTTCTCAAAGAACCAGCTTTTAGTTTTATTGATCTTTGCTATTGTTTTCTTTGTTTCTATTTTATTTATTTCTGCTCTGATCATTATGATTTCTTCTGCTAACTTTGGGTTTTGTTTGTTCTTCCTTCTCTAGTTCTTTTAGGTGTAAGGTTAGATTGTTAATTTGAGGTTTTTCTTATTTCTTATGGTAGGCTTGCATAGTTATAAACTTCCCTCTTAGAACTGCTTTTGCTGCATCCCATAGGTTTTGGATCGTCGTGTTTTCATTGTCATTTGTCTCTAGGTATTTTTTGATTTCCTCTTTGATTTCTTCAGTGATCTCTTGGTTATTTAGTAACATATTGTTTAGCCTCCATGTTTTTGTGTTTTTTCTGTTTTTTTCTCTGTAATTCATTTCTAATCTCATAGCATTGTGGTCAGAAAAGATACTTGATATGCTTTCAATTTTCTTAAATTTACTGAGGTTTGATTTGTGATCCAAGATGTGATCTATCCTGGAGAATGTTCCGTGCACACTTGAGAAGAAAGTGTAATCTGCTGTTTTTGGATGGAATGTCCTATAAATATCAGTTAACTCTATCTGGTCTGTTGTGTCATTTAAAGCTTCTATTTCCTTATTTATTTTCATTTTGGATGCTCTGTCCATTGATGTAAATGAAGTGTTCAAGTCCCCCACTGTTATTGTGTTATTGTCAGTTTCCTCTTTTATAGCTGTTAGCAGTTGCCTTATGTATTGAGGTGCTCCTATGTTTGGTGCATGTATATTTATAATTGTTATATCTTCTTCCTGGATTGATCCCTTGATCATTATGTAGTGTTCTTCCTTGTCTCTTGTAATGTTCTTTATTTTAAAGTCTATTTTATCTTTAAGTGAGATAAGTGATATCAGTATTGCTACTCCAGCTTTCTTTTGATTTCCATTTGCAGGGAATATCTTTTTTCATCCCCTCACTTTCAGTCTGTATGTGTCCTTAGGTCTGAAGTGGGTCTGTTGCAGACAGCATATATATGGTTCTTGTCTTTCTATCCATCCAGCAAGCCTGTGTCTTTTGGTTGGACCATTTAATCCATTCACATTTAAAGTAATTATCTATATGTATGTTCTTATGACCATTTTCTTAATTGTTTTGGGTTTGTTTTTCTAGGTCCTTTTCTTCTCTTGTGTTTCCCACTTAGAGAAGTTCCTTTAGCATTTGTTGTAGAACTGGTTTGGTGGTGCTGAATTCTCTTAGCTTTTGCTTGTCTGTAAAGCTTTTGATTTCTCCATCGAATCTGAATGAGATCCTTGCCAGGTAAAGTAATCTTGGTTGTAGTTTCTTCCCTTTCATTACTTTAAGTATATCATGCCACTTCCTTCTGGCTTGTAGAGTTTCTGCTGAGAAATGAGCTGTTAACCTTATGGGAGTTCCCTTGTATGTTATTTGTCAATTTTCCCTTCTGCTTTCAATAATTTTTGTTTGTCTTTAATTTTTTCCAATTTGATTACTATGTGTCTTGGTGTGTTTCTCCTTGGGTTTCTCCTGTATGGGACTCTCTGTGCTTTCTGGACTTGGGTGGCTATTTCCTTTCCCATGTTAGGGAAGTTTTCGACTATAAAATCTTCAAATATTTTCTCTGGTCCTTTCTCTCTTTTCCTTCTGGGACCCCTATAATGTGAATGTTGTTGCATTTAATGTTGTCCCAGAGGTCTTCATTTCTTTTCTTTATTCTCTTCTGCAACAGTGAATTCCACCATTCTGTCTTCCAGGTCACTTATCCGTTCTTCTGCCTCAGTTATTCTGCTGTTGATTCTTGTTAGTGTAGTCTTCATTTCAGTTATTGTATCGTTCATCTCTGTTTGTTTGTTCTTTAATTCTTCTAGGTCTTTGTTAAACATTTCTTGCATGTTCTTGATCTTTACCTCCACTCTTTTTCCAAGGTCCTGGATCATCTTCACTTTCATTCTGGAAGCTTCTTTTTCTGGAAGTTTGCCTATCTCCACTTCATTTAGTAGGTTTTCTGGGGTTTTATCTTGTTCCTTCATCTGATACATAACTCTCTGCCTTTTTATCTTGTCTGTCTTTCTGTGAATGTGGTTTTTGTTCCACAGGATGCAGGATTGTAGTTCTTCTTGCTTCTGCTGTCTGCCCTCTCGGTCCTGTAGGTTTTTACCTTGGTCCTTCGTCTGTAACATATTTTTTTGTTGCCTCATTTTTTTTGATGCGTAGGGCTGTATTCCTGTCTTACTGGTTGTTTGGCCTGATATGTGCAGCACTGGAAGTTGAAGGCAGTTGGGTAGAGCTGTGTCTTGGTGCCGAGATGAGGACCTCTGCAAGACCTCACTCCAGTTATTATTCCCTGGTGTCTGAGGTTCTCTGTTAGTACAGCAGCTTGGACTCAGTGCTCCCACCACAGGAGCTCAGGCCCAACCCCCAGCCTGGGAACCAGTATATCCCACAAGCTGCTCGGTTTGGCACAAGAAAAGAAAGGGAAAGAAACGGAGCAGTAGAATAACAGGATAAAAAGTAAAATACAGTTAGTAAAATAAAAAGTATATCAGGAATAATTAAAATATAAGTGAAACAACTGCAACAAGGTAAAACAGCACCCCAATAAAAAACAGAAAAAGAAAGCTGGGGGCACAAGCCAAAAGTTGCAGAACAATAACAAGGTATAAAGAATAAAATAAAATTAGAAAAATATCTATATAGATGAAAGAACAACAAGGTAAAGCCAAACCACAACCCAAAAAAAAAGGCTAGAAAAGGCCTTGGCTGTGGGGGGCAGTGTGGGGTGGTGGGGCTTAGGCTCAGGACCTGCTCAGCCGCGAAAGGCAGCACATCTGGAGGGGGGCCTTGGAGTGTGGGTTCAGAGGTAAGGTCATGGTTGGGGGCGTGGAGGCAGGGTGTAGGCCCAGCGCAGTTGGAGGGTGTCTTGGAGGGCAGAGGATGAGGCCTGGGAACCTCACTTGGGCCTCCCTGGGACCCTAGTGGGCAGGGGAAATGCTGACCCTGTTCCCTTCTGATAATCCACTCTCCCAAGTGTCTCCCCCGTCCCTGTTGATCCCCTAACCATGGGTGGGCCCCTCTGGGCATGGGAACCCCTTGCCTCCCCCAGCCACCCCACAGGGGCACTGGTCTGTCTCGCCTCCACTTATCCTCCCCCCTTCCTCCTCCCCATGTCCTACCCAGTTGCTCATGGGTTCTTCCCATCCCCTTAGGTGTCCGTGGTCCCCTACCAGTGCCTGGCAGTTGCCCTAGTTATGCAGAGATGCAAACTCCACATCCTCCTAGTCCACCATCTTGACTTCACCCCACAGTCTTTATTTTAAAGTCTGTTTAGTCTCATATGAGTATTGTTATTCCAGCTTTCTTTTGATTTCCATTTGTATGGAATACCTTTTTCCATTCTCTCACTTTCAGTCTGTGTGTGTCTCTAGATCTGAAGTGAGTCTTCTGTAGGAGCGTATATATGGTTCTTGTTTTTGTATCCACTCAGCCCCTCTATCTTTTGGTTGGAGCATTTAGTCCATTTACATTTAAGGTAATTATTGAGATGTATGTTCTTACTGCCATTTTGTTAATTGTTTGGGGTTTGTTTTTATAGGTCTTTTCCCCCCTTCTTTTGTTCTCATCTCCTGTGATTTGATAACTATCTTTAGTGTTATGTTTGGATTCTTTTTTCTTTTTTTGTGTGTATATCTATTATAGGTGTTTGTTTTGAGGTTACCGTGAGCTTTTTATGTAGCAGTCTGTGTGTGTGTGTGTGTGTGTGTGTATGTATGATTTAAGTTGCTGAGCTCTTAATTTCAAATGCATTTTAAAAATCTTACATTTGTACTCTCCTTCCTTCATGATTGCTGTTTTTCATATCATATTTTACATCTAATTGTTTTGTGTATCCCTTAACTGCTCATTGTGGTTATAGATTATTTTATTACTTTTGTCTTTTTACCACCCTACTAGCTTTGTGTGTGGATGATTTCCTACATTTTCTGTATGTTTGCCTTTGTTGATCATTTTGATTTTATAATTTTCTTGTTTTTAGTTGTGGCATTTTTCATCAGGAGAAGTTCCTTTAACATTGGTTGTAAAGTTGGTTTGATGGTGCTGGACTCTTAGCTTTTGCTTATCTGTAAAGCTTTTGATCTCTCCATCAAATCTGAATGAGAGCCTTCCTGGGTAGATTATTCTTGGTGGTAGCTTTTTCCCTTTCATCACTTTAAATATATCTTTCTACTCCATTCTGGCTGGCCTTCAGTTTCTGCTGAAAAATCAGCCAATAACTTAATGGGAATTCTGTTGTATGTTATTTGTTGCTTTTTCCTTGCTGCTTTTAATATTCTCTTTATATTTAATGTTTGTTATTTTAATTACAGTGTGTCTTGGTTTCTCTTTGGGTTAATCCTGTATGGGACTCTGTACTTTCTGGCCTTGAGTGACAGTTCCTTTCCCAGATTAGGGAAGTTTTCACCTGTTATGTTTTCAGTCTCTCTCTCTCGTCCTTGTGGGACCCCTACAGTGTGAATATTAGTGTGCTTGATATTGTCCTACAGGGCTCTTAAACTGTACTAATTTCTTTTCATTCTTTTTTCTTTTCAGTAGCAGTGCTTTCCGTTACTCTATCTTCAGCTCACTGATCTGTTCCTCTGTATCATTTAGTCTAATGTTGATTCCTTCCAGTGTATTTTTCATTTCAGTTATATTCTACATCTCTGGTTGGTTGGTCTTTATATTTTCTAACTCTTTGTTAAAAACTTCTGACTTCTTGCTCTGTACGTCCATTCTTTTCCCAAGTTCTTTCATCATCTTTACAGTCATTACTCTGAACTCTTGCCTATCTCCACTTCACTTAGTTGTTCTTCTGGGGTTTTATCTTGTTTCCTCGTCTGGAACATGTTTCTTTGTGGCCTCATTTTATCTAAGTTGCTATTTCTATTTTTATGTATGTGGTAGGTTAGTTATGTTTCTGTACCTTGAAGAAGTAGTCTCCTGTAGGAGATGTCTTATGCATCCCACTGTGCACTCCCCTCTCGTCACCCATGCTATATGCTCTATAGTTTCCCCCTAAGAGGGCTGCATTGGTCCTTCAGTTTTGGTGAGCTATGTGGGTGGTCTGGTAGGCTTGGTTGGCCCCTAGCCCAGTTGGTTGCCAGGCACCTGCCTTGTGCAGATGCTGCTGGTTAGTGGGACCTGGTCACAAGGTAGCAGATTACAAAACATCAGGGTCCCCAGGCCTAGTGCTGGCTCACTGGTGGACAGAATCAGGGTCCATAAGACTCCAGGGCTGTTGCCCTACCACTGGTGGGTGAAGCCAGGTTCCGGGGTTAGTGTTGGACTAGTGGCAGGCAGAGCTGGGTCCCAGAGTCTGACAACAGGGCCCAGGAATTTCAGAGCTGTCGTCAGATTGCTGAGCAGGAGGTGGAGGGATCCTGACACAGTTGGGTATGGGGTCCGAGGTGTCCCAAAGCTTGTGTTGGCCTGCTGGTAGACAGAGCTAGGGCTTGGGTGAATCCTGGGGCTGGTGTCTGCCCGCTGGTGGGCAGCATCAGGATACAGGAGATCCTGGGGCTCTGTCAGGCCCACTGGTGGATAAAGCTGGGTCATGGGGATAGTGCAGGCCCATTGGCTAGCTGAGCCATGTCCTGGGGCCTCTGGCTTCAGGGCCTACATTCTCAGAACTGGTTTTGGACCATTGGTGGGTTGGCTGTTTCCTGACACAGCTGGCTATGGGGCCTGGGGTGTCCCAAAGGTTGTGTTGGCCCACTGGTAAGTGCGGCCTGATCCTGGGGTAATGTCTAAGGGGCCCAAGTTGTCTCAGAGCTTTTATTGTCCCCCTGGTGGTTGGGGCTGAGGACCAGCAAGTCCTGGGACTGCTGCCAACTGCTGGTGGCTGGGCTGGGTCCTGGCATAGCATGCCGTGGTGGTTCTGGGGCTGGTGTCTGTCTACTGGTAGGTGGGGTTATATTTCCACCCAGCTAATTGCTTGATCTGAGGTGATCCAGTACTTGTGCCTATAGGCTGGTGAGTGGGTATAGGGCTGGGGCTGGGTCCCATGCCTAGTAAGCTAGAGGGAGGATTCCAAAATGGTGCTTTGCAGCGCCCGTTTCAATGTGGTAGAATTAACTCCCAGAAATGGTTGCCACCAGTGCCTGTGTCCCCAGGGGAGCTCCATTTGCCTCCTGCCTCTCTGGGAGACTCTTCAAGATCACCAGTAGGTCTGACCCAGGCTCTGTTCAAATTACTGCTGCTTCCCTGTGTCCCAGAGCATGTGAAATTTTGTGTGCACCCTTTAAGAGTGGGGTCTTTCTTTTCCACAGCCCTCTGGGTCTCCCAAAAGTAAGTTCCTCTGACCTTCAAAACCAAACATTCTGGGGTCTCGTCTTCCCAGCACAGGACCCCTGGGCTGGGGAGCTTGATGTGGGTCTCTTACCTCTTGCTCCTTCTGGAGAACCTCTATACTTACAATTATCTTCCCATTTGTAGGTCTCTCACCTCAGGATCTGGGTCTTGACTATACTGCAGTTTCTCCCCTCCTACCCATCTAGTTGTGGTTCCTTCTTTATATCTTTAGTTATAGAAATCTTTTCTGGTAGGTTCCAGTCTTTCTCACTCGCAGTTGCTCTGTAAATAATTGTAATTTTGGTGTGTGCCCGTGAGAGGAGGTGAGCTCAGGGCCCTCTTAGTCCACCGTCTTGGGAACTCATCAACAATAATTTCTTATTGTATGACTCTCCATTTGGTAGAATTCTAGTCCATTTAATTCTAGAGCAAAATTTTTTTAAATTTACATAAGTTATGTCATGATGGGAGAAAGGGTTTCTTTGTAAAAAGAATACCATTTTTTATCTAAGCACAGATCTCATGAGCTATTCCTAATTTTCCTGTCTATTGCATATTTTTTCATATGCTTTAAAATCCAGTTCTAATTCTCATTTTTATAGGGAGGAATAGTATCAAAATCACCTACAGTTAACTTAATTGGGGTAAAGGGTATTACTTCTTATAAAAAACCCAGGAATTTCTGAAATCCCATGTCTCCACATTGGCCCCTTTTGAAACTTAACTACTCTACAACTATCCTCTCCCAGCCCTCCCCACCCAAATGCCTTCAGTCAATCATGGAAGTTAAGCTTATGATCAAATGGTAGAGGTGAGGATGGGATAATTTTTTTTAACATCTTTATTGGAATATAATTGCTTTACAATGTTGTGTTAGTTTCTGCTCTGTGTTGCTTTAGGGAAAAATGCTGTTTTAATTATGGGGAGTGGGGAGCCAGGGAGAAGGAATTCTTAAAGGGAAGCTACTAGGCTGTAGTTACTGTGGTACTTCTCAACACCTTACATTTTATGTTATGATTATAGTTAAATTTCTAATTTGCCCTATTTATTTTTTAAGTACAGGACTGACTCCTACAATAAAGTGAATGGGCTGGTATTTAGTTACTTAATAATTTTTTTAAACATCAGAAAGTAAACACTGTTCTGGTTCCTCCAGGGTGTTTCAGTAAAGACCAGGTATACTTGGATGGTATCCTGCAAATCCTCCGATATAGAGAGACCATTGACTTTCATCTACTTACGGCCCTGGGGAAGGTGAGTGAAACCAATGGCACAGAGTCTGCAAACGTACCAGGTCAACACTTCCTCCAGCTCATTTCATGATTAAATAAGACTCAAGTTGAAACTGTTTTTATTTTATTGTTGGAGTAGTTTTCCTTTATGTGATAACAGGAGGGAAGAAATGAGGTTCTGTCACAGAACCAAATTACAATATTCCTTTGTGGACAATAAGAGATAAAGAAGGGAATAGGAAATTTGGGAATATATTATTAGTTTTTATATGCATATTTTCCTAAAGTATTTTAAAGTAAGCTGCAGGTATAACTCTACTCCCCTTCATACTTCAGTATGTAGCTCCCAAGAATAAGGATATTCTGACGTGACCATATGTTTTCTAAAGAAATTTATCATTGATTCCATATAATATCTAAAAAAAAGTCTATTTTATATTCCCCAGATCATCTCCAAAATGTCCTTTGTAGCTCTTTTTCATGACCCAGGATCCAGTCAAGATTTATGCCTTGCATTCGCTTATCATCTTTAATCTCTTAATTTATAACAGTCCCCCTCACCGTAGTCTTTTTTTATGACATTTTTAAGAATCCAAGAAAATTTCCTTGAGAATTCCTAGAATCTGGACTATCAGATTGTTTCCTTGTAATTAGCTTTAGGTTAAACGTTTTTGCCAAGAATACTAAAGTGAGTCATGCATTTTTCAGTGCATCACATTAGAGAGATATTTTGTCCCAGTATTGGTGATACTGTGTATAATCACCTGGGTTAGTTACTGCCAGATCTCTCCATTATAATGGTACCTTTCCTCCATTAATAAGTAATTTGTGGGATGATACCTTCAAATGTACCATTGTCTAATAGCCTTTCCAGAAATGATTTTAACATCAATTGATGATTTTTGCCCAAATCAGTTACTACACTGGTGGTAGCAAAATAGAGATCTTTGAATTCTGTTACATTTCCCTCCACTTTTTTATTCAGCTCTTCCAATGGCTACTCCTGTGGTTTTTAAAACATGTCTACATGTTTTTAAGCTAAGTAAAATATTCTGGGCTCACCTTACACTTTTCCTACCCAAATCTGAGATTAGATGTTTCTCTAAGGAAGTCTTGATTCTTTTTAGTGGGAAATGGTATTTAGAAAACAAGACTTGAGCACGAGGTGTGCACATCACTACTCGAGTGCTGATGCTTCTAGACCTTGTCAATGAGCATATCATATATTTGTTTTAAATCATAAGGGCATTCCCCATTCCATATATGTATCTCTTTTCTTAAAATGAGAACCTTATTTCCCAACATCAGTATATTTACTCATTCTCTCCTTATAATAAACTTAGAGTGGTTTAAGATAAATTACAAAACCATGCCAATGTCAACACCAAACCTATTTCCTATAACCTATTACATTAGTGATAATACTCAATTTTAACTGAAATATAAGTAAAACTTAATATGAACATGATTTATTTAAAGCCTTCCTACTGAATCAGGAAGAGTGTTGATCAGAAGATAATAGTTCTTAAAGCCAGCTATGTTTTGGAATTTAAAAGTTGAAAGATAAGTTTAGGGGTGAAACTTTAAGTTCTATAAATTAATATAATATTTATGAAAGACTGGCTTCTTACTCAAGTGAATGAAAGAGATGTGAAATTTTTAAAAATACTTAAATTCTCTTGCTTTTATTTTGATATTTTTAACACAAAACATTATTTTATTTCTCCAATTAAATAGAAAAAGGAATTTAATGTATAATTGTGCTGATTTTCCTAACTTAATAATTTAGAATGTATTTACATTCTAATTATTTTCTTATTTATTTACTTATTTATTTACTTATTTATTTATTTTGGCTGCACTGGGTCTTAGTTGCAGCACGTGGGATCTTCATTGTGGCATGTGGGCTTCTTAGTTGCAGCATGCATGCAGGATCTAGTTCCCCAACCAGGGATCGAACCTGGGCTTCCTGCATTGGGAGCATGGAGTCTTACCCACTGGAGCACCAGAGAAGTCCCAATTCTTATATTTAGATTTAGGCAGGAGATTTGTTTAGGTTCAGTCTTTCACACACATATATTAAGTTTAGTTGTTCAATTTCTAGACAAACTGTAGATCCAAGATAGATTGTTAAATCAAATACTGACTAGATTTTTAAAAATATAGTCATGGTCATTTCTCCAAAGAAGATATACAGACTGCCAACAAACACATGAAAGAATGCTCAACATCACTAATCATTAGAGAAATGCAAATCAAAACTACAATGAGATATCATCTCACACCAGTCAGAATGGCCATCATCCAAAAATCTAGAAACAATAAATGCTGGAGAGGGTGTGGAGAAAAGGGAACCCTCTTGCACTGTTGGTGGTAATGTAAATTGATACAGCCACTATGGAGAACAGTACAGAGGTCCCTTATAAAACTACAAATAGGACTACCCTATGACCCAGCAATCCCACTACTGGGCATATACCCTGAGAAAACCATAATTCATCAAGAGTCAGGTACCACAATGTTCATTTCAGCACTATTTACAATAGCCAGGACATGGAAGCAACCTAAGTGTCCATCATCGGATGAATGGATAAAGAAGATATGGCACATATATACAATGGAATATTACTCAGCCATAAAAAGAAACGAAATTGAGCTATTTGTAATGAGGTGGATAGACCTAGAGTCTGTCATACAGAGTGAAGTAAGTCAGAAAAAGACAAATACCGAATGCTAACACATATATATGGAATTTAAGAAAAAAAATGTCATGAAGAACCTAGGGGTAAGACAGGAATAAAGACACAGACCTACTAGAGAATGGACTTGAGGATATGGGGAAGGGTAAGCTGTGACAAAGCGAGAGAGAGGCATGGACATATATACACTACCAAACGTAAGGTAGATAGCTAGTGGGAAGCAGCCGCATAGCACAGGGAGATCAGCTCGGTGCTTTGTGACCACCTGGAGGGGTGGGAGAGGGAGGGTGGGAGGGAGGGAGACGCAAGAGGGAAGAGATATGGGAAAATATGTATATATATAACTGATTCATTTTGTTGTAAAGCAGAAACTAACACCATTGTAAAGCAATTATACTCCAATAAAGATGTTAAAATATATATATATAGTCATGGTATGAAGGGGCAGATAAATACGTTCTTATTTAACACAGTAAATTTTGTCATTTTCCAGGTATCAGGGAGTAATTTCAGAAACAGTCTACATAAAGTTTCACTTAAGACCAAAGGAAGAAGTTGCTCTTCAAAATTTAACTGGTAGTCACATTTAAAAAGTAACCCATCTTCCTTTTTTCAGGTCTCTTATGAAGATGTGGATCGCTTAAAAGGATTGGCAGTTACTGAAAACATGAGGGTCCCTCACTTTCTGCAGGACCATGGCCGATATATGGAACACTTAGAGAAGATCATGGAAGTGAATGAACTGACTGACAGGGAACTGAAAGATCTTATATATTAATTAGCATTCTTGCAAACATAGCTAAGTTATACCTCCATGTATATTACCAATTAGGTGCAGTTAGCACCAGCAGATTTATAAAAGAAGAATGACTGTTTACATGAGTTTTCTGAAGAATGGTCTGCAGTATTCAGCTGAATATTTAGGTTAAGAACAAACTTTAAACTGTTTCCCTAAAATGTTTCTATAGGCTACAGGGGAAAGTTACTCCTGTTTTCATCTGAATCTCAACAGAGTCAGATGAAAATACTGCTGATGGGTGTTTTTTAGGAATCTTGGTCAAATTGAGTGATAAACTTCTGCCTGAGAACCAAGACCAGCTCTTACTAGAGATGGAATTCCTGTGTTGTTCAAACTTCAAGGTAATATTTTATTTAATAAATAATGGTAATTATTCTCCTTTGAAAAATTAGTCTGTGTTATGCTCCCAAAAGCTAGAAAATAAGAAATTTAAGATTTCTTATTTTCTTATATGTTAAGTAATGTTAAAGGGAGGGGAAAAGCAATTTGAAAAGTTTTCATAGTTCTTTATTTTACACATTATTGTTTCACCTTATTAGCTTATAGGAACTAAAGTAGAAGATTACCATATTTTGTCCAGTTATCCCTTAACTAAATTTGGTTTTCATCTGCTGAAACATACTGGACACCTTCAAAATTTTAACCAAGTTTTAGGGTCTTTGCTTCCCAAGTCTCAGAGGTCTCTCTACATAAATCAAAATAGTTGGGGAAGAGAGAAGCTACTTACCTTTTTTATTAAATGGAGCAATGAGCAGGGGATATATCATGTAGGAGCTGGATGTTGACTGGGTAGCATCTACAGTAAGCTTGACTATATACTCTGAGAAACAGAATTTCTAGGCATTGTCATTTGATAAACTGGCTTTGTGATACTGGCTCAGTATTTTATCAAAATCTTTGACTTCATCAAGCCAATAATGACATAGTTTGAATTTCAAGAATATGAGTTCTGTTTTACTACATTTCTCCTGCTAAAAGCTTATATCTAGAGCTTTGTAATTTATCAATTTCAATATATACTTGGATAGGTATAATAGGTATACTTGGGATCAAGTAGTTTATCAAACTTAATCAGAAAGAATACTGCTGTAAACACCCCATTCAAAATTGCTACTGTAATTTCTACCCAAAGTCTATCTGAGAGTTTATCTTTACCTCAATTCAGACTTAAATATGGTGCTAACACTGGTAGATGTATACTGCAAAGTCTGGTTCACATTCATATTTTAGAAACTCTTTTGCAGACAAGGTTATGGGATTTTTCTCTTTCACATATCTGGAAGGGCGCCTCAAAGAATGATATACTTCAACAAACCTCCAACAAACATGATATACTCTAATTGGCACCTGGTAGTTCTTGCAAAGCCACGCATTTCACCTTTGGCAGTAGCAGGCAAGGCCCTTTAGAGTACCGAAGGTGCCCATACCTGTGTCATGCTGGCTGGAGTGTGACCTGCACTGGGGGCACAGTGCACCAACACTAACCAGACACCAGAAGACCACTCTTGTCCTCTCAAGCATTATTTCTTTGTAGCAGAGTCATCCAGTTTTAGCTTTGTGTAGTGTTTTCTGACTTCATCTTCAGACTTATCAAAGGTAACTGTGAAAACAATGTCTTATTAGCTGGAGTTGAAGTACAGACAGAAATGGCAATATTTATGTCCTGTGACTTAAGGTCAAATGATTATAAATTCAGCATTTGTAGGCAATAACACTGCTAATCTTATGTTATGGTTTAAATATAAAGGAAAATCACAGCAGCCTTAATTTCCTATTGGTAGGATTGTTTGTAGTGGTTGTAGTCCCTGAATTTTAAAATGGATAGATATTACGTGATCTGAAAAAGGAAACACTTTCTTGCCTTACTGCTTTGGTATAAGGACAAAAAATATGAGCACTATCCAGACCAAAAAAAAAAGACCTTAAAATCACATTAAGATATTTCAAAAGTTAGCAATGAACCAAAAGTAGTTTAAGATTAGCAGAAATAAAGAGCTCTAAGCTTTAAAAGTTGAGATTGAAGATTTAATGTTTATTCTTTTTCTTGAAATAGCATTAAGGTCAGTTTTCTCTAAAATGAAAGTTTTTATAAATAGAAAATTACAGCAGCAGTACTTAGGAGAATAGTTGAAGATCATATTCGTTTTGATTAGAATAGTCATTTACTATAGGCTATTGACCATTAGGATTTCATCAATTTTTTCCACTGAAATTCTAACATATAGTTGTATCAAATACAAATTCTAATAAACTGTTTGTTAGGTTTTCACACCAGACAGTTTCAAAGTAAAATAGTCTGCAAACATAAATCCATAGTCTTCATTTCTTTATATTTTCAGTCTTTGAGCATTTTGTGTCTAGCTGTAATAGAAATAAATAGCACTGAGGTTCTTAAATGAACTATTTGGATATATATGCATGCAAACTTCTTTTAAAACCTAATTATATTTTTATTGTGGTATTTCTGGGTTTTTTATTGTAATTATTGAAAATATCAATCATGTTTGTCTTCTAGTATTCTTATTTATAGAGAAATATATTTGCCACACTCTACCTTTCCCCTAATTAGTTCCCCTAATTAGCATATACTCCCATGGGGCATAGGGAAAAGGAGAGAGGGAAAATTCTGTCTTAATTTACTACCCTGTTCGTTTATTGAATAAACTTTTATGCAGAACCAACTGAGGAGCAGAATCTGTGCTGAGTGTCAGAGGTCCTCTGATGAAGACAAGAAATGTTCCACAGTCCAGTGAGGAAGAGTGGCACACACCCAGGTTACAGCACTGCCAGTACCATACCCAAAAAGTGTTACCAAAAGAATGTAAACCATAATAAATGGGCCTGTTCATGTGTTTGAAGCACAGAGACAAAGATCACTTGCAAAGTAGTGAGTATTTACAGTATTTTATTACCACTCTTTGCGAGGCTTGTTTGGAACCTGAGCAACTTTAGCCTAGGGGAAGGAGTAGACCAAGAATACAGTTGCTTGGGTCATCACAGGCCCTGAGGAGATCCTTTGAGCCCTTCAGCAGATGCCCAAGGGAGTCAGCACTTTAAGTGTCTTGGTCTTTGAATTCAAACCTTTATGGCACTTGTGAAAGCCTTGTCAGCTGGCTATGATTTCATTCATTTTTGTTCACTCTGATTCTAGTGGCTAAAGGAATTAATATCTTGAAACTGCCAGGATGAGAAATACCAGTGTTTGTTAGCTAGCTTTAAGAATATGTGGAATTTCAAGTATGCAGAGGGAAAAGCACATGAAGAGGAAGCAAGAGGGCAGCCATCTGCAAGCCAAGGAGAGAGGCCCCGAACAGATCCTTCCCTTATGGTTCTCAGGAAAAATCAAGCTTTCCAACACCTTGATCTTGAACTTCTAGCCTTCAGAACTGAAAAGAATTGTACCTAAAGAAAGAGGACGAAGCAAAGAGCAGAAATCTGACCACTAAGAGATTACTGAGCATTCATTTCTTCCCAGCTATCCAGTTATCCTAACAAAAGATGACCAGCTTCAGAAGTGACATCAGCATGGCTGAAAAAGCTTCCCCTCATTTGTGTCCTCCACCCACAGCAATTTGGTATCCAGATACAGACAGAAATGACCTGGTGGGAGCTTGGGGATCCAACACCAAGCAACTTTGTAGGAATCACCAGGCAACCTGGTAGGAATCTTTCCTGCCCATGCATTGGCTTATAGGCATACAGACCTAGGTCCTGGCCTGGACCCTGCAGTGGCCTGCGAACCAGCTCCAGGCCCTCTCGGCTGCAGTGTGGAAACCCTTGGAAAGTACTATCTTAGACAGTCACCCACAGACAAGAGCACCTTTGTGAAAGTCTGGGTTTCCAGTGGAGAATTTTCAGCACATTTTTGGAGCAATAAATGAGTTTAGATGCTTTGAAGAGGAACAGTTTGATTTTATCCTCATTATCCTTCCCTCAAGGTGGCACAGTTCAGGGCCAAGAGAGACCTTCTCAGCCCATGATTTCTCCTGGAGGGGAAAATGCAAGTGACTGAGTACCCAGCTTCTCCAACTATGTGGGAAGCCACCAAAGGGGCCCATTTCTCTCTTGCCTCATCCAGACTACTGAATCTTGAGCTGCATGATGAGGGGGTGGGAAGGTGCTAGGAGAATAGCAGATAGGACTCTTGGAGGGCATTAAAGAGTCACAGAGCCTACTAACTCACAGTCCCATCAAGAAGCTAGCCCACATGGCACTGGGGACACCTTACCTGTGGGTCTCCCTGACCAGCCCATGGGAACCAGTAGTGCTCCATGTGCCTCACCCACACACACCCCCAACTCTGTGGCTTCCTGTCTCACTCCTGATAGCATCAAGAGCAAGCTTTGGCAGATGGCTAGTGAACATGCAAAAAAAGCCCAACTGAATCTGCAGGCCCAAGGGAGACCACAGATGTGAGCTTTAGCCCCACACTTGGGAAAGCAGAAGGGAGGCTGTCAGCACCTAACCTTTTGCATTGCAGACTCAAGATATACAAGCTTAAGGATTCTGCCATAAGAGGCCAAGAAGTGTGGAGCAGGCTTACCCATAGCTGATCTGAGGAAGCCTCAGAATCTCTAGCAGGGATGATTGAAGTTAGTTCTCTGCTGAAGCAGTTAGTAAAGACTAGAGGAAGCAACTGCTACTTCAGATACAAAGACAACAAAGCAAAACTTAAGAACATGACACTACCAAAGGATTATGATAATCCAGTAATTGATTCCAAAGACACGGAGATCTGTGATTTACCTGATAAAGGATGAAAAATAACTGTTTAAGGAAGCTCAGTGAGCTACAAGAATAGACAATTTGATGAAATCAAGAAAATACTTGAATAAAATGAGCGGTTTAACAAAGAAAAATCATAAAGGACCAAACAGAAATTCTGAAGTAGAAAAATACAGTGAATGAAATGAAAAATATAGTAGCATCAATATCAGAATGTGTCAGTCAGAAGAAAGAATCTCTGAGGTAGAAGATGGGAGCTTTGTGATTATTCAGTCAGAGGAAAACAAAGAATGAAAAAGGATAATGAAAGCCTATGTGATCTATGGGATACAATCAAAAGAAACAACTTGCAAATTATTAGAGTTTCAGAGGGAGAAGGGGGCAGACAGCTTATTAAAGAAATAATGGCTGAGAACTTCCCAAATCTGAGGGAAAATTTGGATATCCAAATTCATAAGGTCACCAAACTCAAAGAGACCCTCTTCAAGACATGCTATAATAAAACTATAAAAGACAAAGAATCTTAAAAGCAGCAAGAGAAAAGAAGCTTGTAACTTAAAAGGGACCCTCCATACTATTAGCAGATTTCTCAGTGAAAACCTTACAGGCCAGGAGACAGTGGGGTGATATATTCAAAGTGCTGAGAGAAAACTGCCAACCAAGAATACTCTGGCAAAGTTTTCCATCAGAAATGAAGGAGAGATAAAGACTTGCCCACACAGACTAAAGCTGAGAGAGTTCATTACCACTAGATCTGCCTTCCAAGAGGTGCTTCCAAGCACAATCTCAAAAGGATGTTTTTGATAAGTTGATTTTAGAGCTCTATTAGAAAATACATGAAAATGTTAAAAGCATATATATATCCTTAACCCAACAATTCCACAATAAGTACACACACACACACACACACTATCACACACTTATTCATCATATATACATTGCACACATATGCAAAAATATATGTACACATATATCTTTGTGCAAAGATATGTATCTTTGCACTGCAACATTGTGGTAAAAATAGAGTGGAAGCAACCTTAAAATTCATTAGCAAGGAACTAGTTAGATGACATATTTATATGTTAAAACTATATAGCCTATTTAAAAATAAAATAGGCCTGTACATCTTGATTTAGATTCTACATCATTGTAGAACAATCTCCAAACTCTATTGTTAAGTAAAAAGCATGTTTCAGAATGGTGTTTGAAGTCAGTTTCTATTTGATTTTTAAAAAGGGTGGGGGGATGGTATGTGTACGTACATGTACACTTGTATAGTCACAGAACATCTCTGGTAGGCTACATGAGATACAGGTAAGGGTGGTGACACTGAAGGACTCGGAGTCAGGAGTAAGAAACTCACTTTTACTCCATACTATTTTTATTTGACTTTACTATATGCACATATGGTCTTTAAATCTTTCTTGCATTTTTGAGTTCATGTTTATTGTTTTATTCACTGTGTTAGCAGAATTCTAGATTTAATCACTGCATTTTGAAAATTTTTTAATTTCATATTAATAAATGAAATAAAATGATACAAATTCTCCTTCCCACCTGTGGCTCCCATCCCTGTTCTCTCCCACCAGAGATAACTACTATTTTCAGTTTCTTATAAAACTTATCAGTTTGTGCATACACAGGCAAACACAAATATATGTATATATATCTCCTCATCCTTCATCATTTTTTACAAAAATAGATTACTATGGTATAAATAATTCTGCATGCACTGCTATTTCCAGTTAGTTACATACCTTAGAACCAAAATCACAAGCCAAGAAAACAAACTGGACATTTTTAAAATTAAATACTCTTGAAGGAGGAGACAAGATGGCAGAGTAGAAGGACTTGAACTCACCTCCTATCACAAAAACACCAAAATCACAACTAACTGGTAAACAACCATAGACGAAAAAACTGGAACCTACCAAAAAAGGTACTCTACGTCCAAAGACAAAGCCACAATGAGATGGTAGGAGGGGCACTTTTGTGATACCAAATCCTGTACCTGCCAGGTAGGCAACACACACAGGAAAATAATTATATCACAGGGGCTCTCCCACAAGACTGAGAGTTCTGAGCCCCAGCCTGGGGTCTGGCATCAGGAGGAGAAGCTCACAGAGCATTTGGCTTTGAAGGCCAGCGGGGCTTGAGTGCAGGAGCTCCACAGGACTGAGGGAAACAGGGACTTGGGGAGCACACGCACACACAAGGTATCATGAGCACTGGGAACCACCACAAAGTAGTGACTCCATAGGAGCCTGGGCCAGACCTACCTTCAGGTCTTGGAGAGTCTCCTGGGGAGGCAGGAGTCAGCTGTGGCTCACTGTGGGGGTAAAGACACTGGTGGTGGAGGCTCCAGGGAGTATTCATCAGTGTGAGCTCTCCCAGAGGTTGCCATTTTGGCAGTGAGACCTGGCCCTACCCAACAGCCTGTAGGCTTCAGTGCTGGGCCACCTCAGGCCAAACAACCAACAGAGTGGGAACACAGCCCCACCTATAGCAGGCAGCCTGTCTAAAGTCATGAGTCCACAGCTGCCTCTAAACACACCCCCTTGAAGTGGCCCTGCCCACCAGAGGTACAAGACCCATCTCCACCCACCAGTCCCTCCCACCAGGAAGCCTGCAAAACCCCCCAGAACAACCTCACCCACGAGGGGACATACAGCAGAAGCAAGAGGAACTACAAACCTGTAGCCTGAGATGGAGACCACAAACAAAGTTCAACAAAATGAGATGGCAAAGAAATATGGTCCAGATGAAGGAACAATGTAAAACCCCAGAAACAACTAGGTGAAGTGGAGATAGGCAATCTGCCTGAATAAGAATTCAGAGTAATGATAGTAAAGTTGATCCAAGATCTTAGAGAAAGAGTGGAAGCACAGACTGAGAAGATACAAGAAATGTTTAACAAAGAGCTAGAAGATTTAAAGAACAAACAGGTGAACAATACAATAACTGAAATGAAAAATACACTAGAAGGAATTAATAGCAAAATAAATGATGCAGAAGAGTAAGTGAACTGGAAGACAGATTGGTGGAAATCACTGCTGTGGAACAGAATAAAGAATGAAAAGAAAGGACAGTCTAAGAGACCACTGAGACAACATTAAACACACCAACATTCACATTATAGGAGTCCCAGAAAGAGAAAAGAGAGAGAAAGGGCCTGAGAAAATATTTGAAGAGATAGTAACTTAAAAACTTCCCTAACATGGGAAAGGAAACAAGTCCAGGAAGTGCAGAGAGTCCCTTACAGGATAAACCCAAGGAGGAACATGCCGAGACACACATTAATCAAAATGACAAAAATTAATGACAAAGAGAAAATATTAAAAGCAACAAGGGAACAGCAATAAAAACATACCAGGGAGTCCCCATATGGTTATCAGTTGATTTTTCAGCAGAAACTGCAGGCCAGAAGGGAGTGGCATGATATATTTAAAGTGATGAAAGGGGAAAACCTACAACCAAGAATACTCTATCCAGCAAGGCTCTAGTTGATATTCAACAGAGAAATCAAAAGCTTTACAGACAAGCAAAAGCTGAGAGAATTCAGCACCACCAAACCAGCCTTACAACAAATGCTAAAGGAACTTCTCTAGGCAGAAAAGAACAGGCCACAGTGGACTTCCCTGATGGTGCAGTGGTTAAGAATCCTCCTGCCAATGCAGGGGACACTAGTTCAATGCCTGGTCCAGGAAGATCGCACATGCTGTGGAGCAGCTAAGCCCGTGTGCCACAACTACTGAGCCTGTGTGCCACAACTACTGAAGACTACGTGCCTACAGCCTGTGCACCACAATGAAGAGTAGCCCCTGCTCGCCACAACTAGAGAAAGCCCACACGCAGCAACAAAGACCCAATGCAGCAAAAAATAAAAAGGCCACAACTAGAAACAAAATTATGAATGGTAAAGCTCACCAGTAAAAGTAAGCATACATATTTGTCCACACACAAATATATCAAAACCAGCAATCGTGGGTAGAGGAGAATAAAAATGCGGGATATTGGAAATGCATTTGAAATTAAAAGGCCAGCAACTTAAAACAATCTTCTTTATATATAGGCTGCTACATCTCATGATAACCACAAACCAGAAACCGACAGTAGATACACAAAAAAGAAAAAGCAATCCAAACACAACGCTGAAGATAGTCATCAAATCACAAGAGAACAAAAGAGGAAGGGAAGAAAAAAGACCTACAAAAACAAACCCAAGACAATTAACAAAATTGCAGTAAAAACATATTGATAAATTACCTCAAATGTAAATAGATTAAATGCTCCAACCAAAAGACAGAGTGGCTGAATGGATACACCCACCTGAGATCTAGAGACACATACAGATGAAAGTGAGGGGATGGAAAAAAGTATTCCATGTAAAAGGAAATCAAAAGAAAGCTGGAGTAGCAATACTCATATCATACAAAATAGATTTTAAAATAAAGACTGTTACAAGAGACAAAGAAGGACACTACATAATGATCAAGGGACCAATCCAAGAAGAAGATATAACAATTGTAAATATATATGCAGGCAACACAGGAGCAACTCAATACATAAGGCAAATGTTAACATACATAAAAGGAAAAAATTCACAGTAAGAGAATAGTGGGGGACTTCAGCATCCCACTTACATCAATGGACAGATCACCCAGACAGAAAATCCAAAAGGAAAAGAAGGCCTTAACTGACACATTAGACCAGATGAATGTAATTGATATTTATAGAACATTTCATCGGAAAGCAGCAGAATACACATTCTTCTCAAGTGCACACAGAACATTCTCCAGGATAGGTCACATGCTGGGGGCCAGAAAGCAAGCCTTGGTAAATTTAAGAAAATTAAAATCGTATCAAGCATCTTTTCTGACCACAATACTATGAGATTAGAAATCAACTACACGAGAAGAAAAATGTAAAAATCACAAACACGTGGAGGCTAAACAATATGCTACTAAACAACCAATGGATCGCTGAAGAAATCAAAGACAAAACCAAAAAATACCTAGAGACAAATGAAAATGAAAGCACAATGATCCAAAACCTATCAGATGCAGCAAAAGCAGTTATAAGAGGAAGTTTGTAGCAATACAATTTTACCTCAGAAACAAGAAAAATCTCAAACAACCGAAACTTACACCTAAAGCAACTAAAGAAAGAAGAACAAACAAAACCCAAAGTTAGTAGAAGGAAAGAAATCATAAACATCAGAGCAGAAATAAATGAAATAGAGATGAAGAAAACAATAGAAAAGATCAATGAAACTAAGAGCTGGTTCCTTGAAAAGATAAATAAAATTGAGAAACCTTTAGCCAGACTCAAGAAAAAAAGAGAAGGGTCACATCAATAAAATTAGAAATGAAAAACATGTTACAGTGGACACCACAGAAATACAAAGGATCATAAAAGACTACTACAAGCAACTATATACCAATATAGAAGAAATGGACAAATTCTTAGAAGGGTACAACTTTCCAAGATTGCACCAGGAAGAAATAGAAAATATGAACAGACAAATCACAAGTACTGAAATTGAAACTGTGATTTAAAAGATTCCAACAAACACAAGTACAGGACCAGATGGCTTCACAGGTGAATTCGATCAAACATTTAGAGAACAGTCAACACCTGTCCTCAAATTATTCCAAAAAATTGCAGAGGAAAGAACACTCCCAAACTCATTCTATGAGGCCACCATCACCCTAATACCAAAACCAGACAAAGATAAACCACAAAAAAAATTACAGGCCAATATCACTGATGAACTTAGACGCGAAAATCCTCAACAAAATACTAGGAAACCAAATCCAACAATACATTAAAAGGATCATACAACATGATCAACTGGGATTTATCCCAGGGATGCAAGGATTTTTCAATATCCACAAATCAGTGTATTACACCACATCAAATTGAAGAATAAGAACCATGTGATCATCTCAAAAGCAGCAAAAGGTTTTGACAAAATTCAGCACCGATTTATAAAAACCCTCCAGAGAGTGGGCATAGAGGGAACCTACCTCAACATAATAAAGACCATATATGACAAACCCACAGCTAACATCATACTTAATGAGCTGAAAGCATTTCCTCTAAGATCAGGAAAAAGGCAAGGTTGTCCACTCTCACCACTTTTATACAACATAGTTTTGGAAGTCCTAGCCACGGCAATCAGAGAAGAAAAATAAAAGGAAACCAAATTGGAAAAGAAGAAAAACTGTCACCATTTGCAGATGACATGATACTATGCATAGAAAATCCTAAAGATGCTACCAGAAAACTACTAGAGCTCATCAATGAATTTGGTAAGGTTGCAGGATAAAAAAAATTAATACAAAGAAATCTCTTGGATTTCTATACACTAACAAAAGATCAGAAAGAGAAATTAAGGAAACAATCCCATTTACCATCGCATCAAAAAGAATAAAATACCTAGGAATAAACCTACCTAAAGAGGCAAAAGGCCTGTACTCTGAAAACTATAAGATGCTGATGAAAGAAATCGAAGATGGCACAAACAGATGGAAGGATATATCATGTTCTTGGATTGGAAGAATCAATATTGTCAAAATGACTATACTACACTAGCTAATCTACAGATTCAATATGATCTCTATCAAATTACCAATAACATTTTTCTCAGAACTAGAACAAAAAAAATTTTTACCTTGTATGGCAACACAGAAGACCCCAAAGAGCTAAAGCAATCCTGAGAAAGAAAACTGGAGCTGGAGGAATTAGGCTCCCTGATTTCAGACTATACTACAAAGCTACATTAATCAAAATAGTATGGTACTGGCACAAAAATAGAAATACAGATCAATGGAACAGCATAGAAACCCCAGAAGTAAACCCACACACGGTCAATTAATCTGTGACAAAGGAGGCAAGACTATACAATGGAGAAAATACAATCTTCAATAATTGGTGCTGGGAAAACTGGACAGTCGCATGTAAAAGAATGAAATTAGAACATTTTCTAACACCATACATAAAAATAAACTCAAAATGGATTAAAGACCTAAATGTAAGACCCGACACTATAAAAACTCTTAGAGGAAAACATAGGCAGGACACTCTTTGACATAAATCACAGCAATATCTTTTTTGATCTATCTCCTATAGTAATGGAAATAAACACAAAAATAAATGGGATCTAATTAAACTTAAAAGCTTTTGCACATTAAAGGAAACCATAAACAAAAAGACAACCCACAGAATGGGAGAAAATATTTGCAAATGATGCAACTGACAAGGGATTAATCTCCAAAATTTACAAACAGCTCATGCAGCTCATTATCAAAAAAAAAGCAAACAGCCCAATCAAAAAATGGGCAGAAGACCTAAATAGACATTTCTCCAAAGAAGACATACAGATGGCCAAGAGGCACACGAAGAGATGCTCAAGATCGCTAATTATTAGAGAAATGCAAATCAAAACTAAAATGAGGTATCACCTCACACCAGTCAGAATGGCCATCATCAAAAAGTCTACAAACAATAAATGCTGGAGAGAGAGTGGAGAAAATCTTCACTGTTGGTGGCAATGTAAATTGGTAGAACCACTATGGAGAACAATATGGAGGTTCCTTAAAAAACTAAAAACTGAGTTGCCATATGATCCAGCAATCCCACTCCTGGGCATATATCCAGAGAAAACCATAATTCAAAAATATACATGCACCCCAATGTTCATTGCAGCACTATTTACAATAGCCAAGACATGGGAGCAACCTAAATATCCATTGACAGAGGAATGGATAAAGACGATGTGATACATATATACAATGAAATATTATTCAGCCCTAAAAAAGAATGAAATAATGCCATTTGCAGCAACATGGCTGGACCTCAAGGTTATCATAATAAGTGAAGTAAGTCAAAGAAAGACAAATATCATATGATATTCCTTATATGTGGAATCTAAAAAGATGATACAAATAACCTTACTTACAAAACAGAAACAGACTCACACACTTAGAAAACAAATTTCTGGTTATCAAAGGGGAAAGGGGGAGGGGAGGGATAAATTAGGAATTTGGGGGATTAACATACACATACTACTACACATAAATTAATCAACAAGGATCTACTGTATAGCACAGGGAACTCTACTCAATATTCTGTAATAACCTATATGGAAAAAGAATGGATATATGCATATGTATAACTGAATCACTTCGCTGTACACCTGAAACTAAAACAACATTGTCAATCAACTATACCCCAATATAAAAGTTAAATTAAAAAAAACCCTAAAATAAGGAAACATCTATAATTAATATGAAAATGTGATTAGAAAAAATAAGTAAGTACTCCTGTTCATAAAAGAATACCATCAAAAAAATGAACATATGACCCACAGAATGGAAGAAAAGTTTTTAAGTCATGTATCTGATAAGGGACTTGTATCTAGAATATATAAAGAACTCAAAATTCAATAATATAAATGCTGAAAGGAGTTCTTCAAGCTGAAATGAAAGGACACTAGTAACATACTGGTAAAAGTAAACATATAGCCAAATTTAGAATATTCTAATATTGTAATATGGTGGTGCGTTAATCACATAACCCTAGTACAAAGGTTAAAGGACAAGAGTATTAAAATAACTGTAACTACAATAATTTGTTAATAAATACACAACAGAAAAAGAGGTAAATTGTGACATCAAAAATGTAAAAGTGGAAGGAGTTAAAGGATAGAGGTTTTGTATGCAGTTGAAGTTATCAGCATAGATAGACTTTTATATCTATAAGATGTTTTATGTAAACCTCATGATAACCACAAAGCAAAAACCTACAGTAGATTCACAAAAGATAAGGAGAAAGGAATCAAAGCAGATCACTGGAAAATCATCAATTCACAAAGGAAGGCACCAAGAGAGGGAGAAAGGAACAAGGGAACTACAAAGCTTCTAGAAAACAGTAAGATGGCATTAATAAATTCTTTCATATCAATAATGACTCAGAATGTAAACAGATTAAATTCTTCAAACAAAAGGCACAGAGTGGCTGGATGGGTAAAAAACAAGACCCAACCATATGTTGCCTACAAGAGACTCACTCCAGCTTTAAGGTCACACATAGGCTCAAAGTGAAGAGATGGAAAAAGATATTTCATGTAAGTGGAAACCAAAAAGAGCAGGGGTAACTATGCTTATATTAGACAAAATAGACTTTAAGCCAAAATTGTAGCAGGAGACAAGGTCACTATATAATGATAAAGAGGTCAATTCAAGAGAATATAACAATCATATGTGTATCCAACATTGGAACACCCAAATATATTAAATACTAATAGATTTGACGAGAGAAATAGAAAACAATACAATAATAGTTGGGGACTTCCAGTATCCCACTTTCAACAATGGGTAGGTCATCCAGACAGAAAATCAATAAGGAAATGTACTTGAACTATACTTTGGACCAAATTTATGTAACACAAATACAGAACATTCTATCCAAAAGCAGCAGAATACACATTCTTCTCAAGTGCATACAGAACATTCTCCAAGATAGAGTTCATATCACAAAGTCTTAGAAACTTTAAGAAGATTGAGATAATACCAAATAGCTTTTCTGACCAAAATGGTATGAACTAGAAATCAATAACGAGGGGAAAACTGGAAAATTCACAAATATGTGGAAATTAAACAACATGCTTCTGAACAACCAGTGGGTTACAGAAGAAATCAAACCTTTAGCTAGACTAAGAAAAAAAATCAAACTCAGACATGAAAATGATATTACAACTGATACCACAGAAATACAAAGGATAATTTTAGACTACCATGAACAATAATACACCAACAAATTGGGTAACCTATAAGAAATGGATAAATTCCTAGAAACACACAACCTACCAAGACTGAATAAGAAAGAAATGGAGAATCTAAACAGACCAATACTGAGTAAGGAGACTGAATTAGTAATCAAAACTCTACCAAAGAAAAGCCTAGGACCAGATGGTTTCCCTGATGAAATCTACCAAACATTTAAAGAAAAAATAATGCCACTCCTCCTCACACTCTTCCATAGAATTGAAGAAGAGGGAACATTTCCAAACTCATTCTACGAGGCCAGCATTACAGAGAAAACTACAGGCCACTATTGTGATGAATATAAATGCAAAAATTCTCAAAAAATTATTAGCAAACCAAATTTAATAGCACATTGAAAGGATCATACCATGATCAAGTGGGATTTATCCCAGGGATGCAAGGATGGTTCAACATCCATGAATCGATCAATGTGATATACCATATTAACAAACTGAAGAATGAAAATCATAGCATTATCTCGATACAGAGAAAGATTTTGACAAATTTCAACATCCCTTCATGATAAAAACTCAACTACAGAGTATAGAAGGAACATACCTCAACATATTAAGGCCATATATGACAAATCCACAGCCAACATCATATTCAATATGAAAAGCTGAAAGCATTTCCTCTAAGATCAGGAGCAAGACAAAGATGGTCACTCTCACCACTTTTGCTCAACGTAGTATTGGAAGTCCTAGCCATAGTAATCAGACAAGAAAAATAATCAGAAGGAATCCAAATTGAAAAGAAGTAAAACTGTCACTGTTTGTAGATTGCACATGACATGATACTATATATAGAAAATCCTAAAGCCATCAAAAAACTGTTAAAACTAATATTTACAGTAAAGTTTTAGAATATAAAATTAATACAGAGAAATCTGTTGCATTTCTATACACTAGTAAACAATAGAGAAAAGAAATTAAGAAAACAATCCCGTTTATAATTGCATCAAAAAGAAAACAACATCTAGGAATAAATCTAACCAAGAAGGTAAAAGACTTGGAAAACTATAAAACATTGATGAAAGAAACTGAAGATGACATAAATGGATTGGAAGAATTAATATTGTTAAAATGATTATACTACCCAAGGCAATCTACAGATTCAATGTAATCCTTAATACCAATGGCATTTTTCACAGAACTAGAACAAATAATTCTAAAATTTGTATGGAAACACAAAGACCCCAAATAGCTAAAACAATCTTAAAGAAGAACAAAACTAGAGGCATAAGACTCCCTAATTTCCAATTATACTACAAATCTATAGTGAGCAAAATAGCATGGTAGTGGCAGAAAAAACAACATAGAGATCAATGGAATAGAGAGCCCAGAAACAAACCCAGGCTTACATGGCCAATTAATCTATGACAAAGGAGGCAAGAATATACAATGGGGTAAAGACAGCCTCTTGAATAAATGGTGTTGCAAAACCTGCACAGCTACATGCAAAAGAATGAAACTGGACTGCTCACACCATATACAGAAATAAACTCAAAATAGATTAAAGAATTATATGTAAGACCTGAAACCATAAAACCACTAGAACAAAACATAGGCAGTACACTCTTTGACGTTGGTCTTAGCAATATTTTTTTTTTGGATCTGTCTCCATCAAGAGAAACAAAAGCAAAAATAACTAAATGGGACTACATCAAAGTAAAAAGCTTTTGCACAGCAAAGGAAACTATCAACAAAACAAAAAGGCAGGGACTTCCCTGGTGGCGCAGTTGTTAAGAATCCACCTGCCAATGCAGGGGACATGGGTTCGAGCCCTGGTCCAGGAAGATCCCACATGCTGCGGAGTAACTAAGCCCATGCGCCACAACTACTGAGGCTGCTCTCTAGAGCCTGCGAACCACAACTACTGAAGCCCGCACACCTACAGCCTGTGCTCCACAACAAGAGAAGCCACTGCAATGAGAAGCCCACGCACTGCAGGGAAGAGTAGCCCCCGCTCACCGCAACTAGAGAAAGCCTGCGTGCAGCAATGAGACCCAACACAGCCATAAATAAATAAATAAATTTTTAAAAAGGCAGTCTACCAAATGGGAGAAGATATTTGCAGACAATGTATCTGATAAAAAGTTAATATCCAAAATATACAAAGAAATCATACAACATTAAAAAAAAAAACCCAATTAAAAAAATGGGCAGAGGAACTGAACAGACATTTTTTCCAAAGACGACATACAGATGGCCAACAGACACATAAAAAGATGTTCAACATCACTAATCATCAGGGAAATGCAAATCAAAACCACAGTGAGATAACGCCTCACACCTGTCAGAATGGCTATTATGAAAAAGACAAAAAATAACAAGCAGTGTCAAGGATGTACAGAAAAGGGAACCCTCCTGTACTGTTGGTGGGATTGTAAATTGATGTAGCCACTATGGAAAACAGTATGGAGTTTTCTAAAAGAAATTAAAAATAGAACTGCCATATGATCCAGGAATATCACTTCTGGGTATTTACCCAAAGAAAACAAAAACATTAATTTGAAAAGATATATGCACCCAATGTTCATTGCAGCATTATTTACAATAGCCAAGATATGGACGCAATGTAAGTGTCCATCAATAAATGAATGGATAAAAAAGATGTGGTATATATATGCAATGGAATGTTATCCAGCCTTGGAGAAACGGAAATCTGGCCATTTACAACAACATGGATGGAACTAGAGGGTATTATGCTAAGTGAAATAAGTCAGACAGACAAAGACACATATACTGTATGATCTCACCAATATGCAGAATCTAAAAAACAAAGCAAATTAAAAAAATGAAAAGAGACTCATATAGAGAACAAATGGGTGGTGTCAGAGGGCATGGGGTTGGGGGAGTGGGTGAAATAGGTTAAGGGGATTAAGAGGTATTGATACAAACCTCCAGTTGTAAAATAAATAAGCCATAGGGATGTAATATACAGCATAAAGAATATGGTCAGTAATATTGTAATAACTTTGTATGGGGACTAGACTTACTGAGGTGATCATTTCATAATGTATGCAAATATCAAATCGCTATGTAGCATACCTGAAATGAACATAATATTGTATGTCAACTATATTTCAATTTTTTTTTTTAAGTAGAATTTCAGTGGGTGACAATTTCAAGAGATTGTAAAGCTCTGGAGATTTTTTTCTGACACGGGGATGAGCTAAATGTGAAAAAGTCCCAACACCATATATATCAAAGTTCTTAAGAGTAGTAGCAAATAGGTAATGACCTAAGGAGTAAACTCTAAAATTTAGATAAATCAGATATTTGGTTTTCTTGCCTTTTAAAAATAACCTCTATCAATATTCACAGTATTTTCCTAGTTAATTATGTAGCTTGGCTTTTACATGTAAACTGACCTTGGATTTAGGGGAACAGTAGCTCTTTTTTGTGTTGGAAGATCTAGTTCTCTTGATGGTGAGCTATTTGAGCACCAGAAAGAGTTCTGGCATGAATTTCTGGGTGCCACTCCACAACTGTCCAGCAGAGGGACCACAAGCTCTTCTTTTCCCCTTCTCTTGCAACTTTTCCTTTTCTCAGGCTGGAGGCCCTCAAGATGATTAATCTCGCTGATTGACCCTTGGAGCTACACCCTATACACTCTGATTTTAAGCAAACATAACTTTTCCAGGAAAATTTTTCATGTCACTTTAAAGAGCTCAAGAGAAGGCTTGAGCCTTCTGAAGGGTCCTGCAGGCCTGTTCCAAAAATCTGTTTCCTCTTTGTCCAATTTAAGTCACTCACTGACAAGTTTGTCATAAAATTCCTTGAGATGAGTTAGGCTGAAAAGCAAAATACATACTCTGTATATAAATATACAGAGTCTATTCTACGCTAAAGTATATACTATTTACAGTCTTGAGAGAGATCTTCAATAACATTTTAACGTGTCTATTTCAGATAAGCAATATCTATGTGAAATGTGAGCAATTTGACATTCAGATGCTATTTTATCTTACCACAGCTTCCTAACATAATTACCTAAGATACTTCTCAGGAAAACCAGTGTTTTCCTTTTAGAGAAATGAGAGAGAAAAGACACCAGATCCTCTGGCCAAAGAGATTTCTCAGCTCAGCAGCTAACAATGGCCTACAACCTGGGGTCCCCATTGTTTCTGGATCACACACAGGTGAGTCTAGGGAATTGATGACTTCTCATCTTAACACCATCTTGCTTTGATACACAACAGCTCTGTGGGTCTTCAGGTTTTGTCCCAGACCCAAGACACCCACTGACAATGCAGCCTTCAGACCCTTTAAACTTGTGGGTTATCTTCAAATAAAATACTGGAAATCACACAGAGGTCTAGCCCCCTCTCACCCCATTCACCAGGTAAACAGATCTCCTATAAACTGGGATTCCTGAGAGCCTTTGGGAAACATCTGAGGTGTTTCAGGGTTAGATGTGTGACTAGATTTGTCAGGGACAATTCTATGCTTTGAGAACTTGAACATCTGTATGCTTCCGATGAGAAGCAGGGCCCTTGCCTTCAGAGTCCAGCTGGAAGCTGCCTGTGAAGGCTGGGGGGCCGGTCCTCCCAGGCATTCACTGCACCAGCTGGCCTCAGCACCAAAACCACTCAGTCTGACGGCTGCTTGCCCCCTCTGTGAGATACATATGAAAAGATTGGACTTCTAAAACATCCTCTGGTAATTTGGACTTGGATAAGTAAATGAAGAATGATACGTTCAGAAAAATTCAGAAGAAAAGTTCAGAAAAATTCCTAGAGCTCCAGTTGCTTACCAGTTCTATAAATAATAAGGATTTACCCAACATCAGTCTTTGAAAGCTGGTCTTGTGTTTGGTAATTAAAGTAATGAAAGATCCTCACTGCCAGCTCCATTGGGACAGCAAGCCAAGGACTCAGACTCTTGATAAAACAGTCACTGTCACAGTGGCTCTCCTGCTGTTTGTCACCTTTGACCCTTCATGTGTTGAGCACCCTGTTGATCTCCTTCATAGATCCAGGTAGTTATTACCCCTGCTGAAGGAATCCCTTACCTAGTCAGTGAAAGCCACACTAAAATTCTTATAAACTAGTGCATTTCTTGAAGCTTCAGTCACCCCATCTCTATCTTGGGGTATTATTTATAGTGGGTTCAGCCACATTTCTTGGCACTCTGTTTAAACGAAGTCCCCTCCACCTCGGTATTTCTCAAAGTGTGTGTCTCAGGGCACCTTCATCAACCCAGCTGGACCACAGGCAGACCTAATCAGTGTTCCAGCATCAGACTCTCACAGTCAGGGCTGAGGAACCTGCATGCCAGCGAGCTCCTAGGGAGATACTTCCATGCACTGAAGTGGGAGCCCCACTGCCCAGGAGAGAAATGCTCCTTGTTTGGTAGCTCAGTAAGATGTAACACTTTAGAGCAGGATAGAAACTGAGGGCCTGGGAAATGCAGTTCACAAGTGGCCCCCCAGGACCCAGCAAGTCTGTGGCTGGAGCTGGGCCTCGTCTTGGCCTTTCTTGACTCCCTGTGCCTGGGCTTTTAGAATCAGTGAATGGGGGGAATTTTATAGTGTAGAAAATTCATAGGATTCCTTGAAGCACAGAACAGGGATGGTGCCCTGTTGGCTAAGAGGTAAAGCCATCTCAGGAATCTCTGTTTTAAAATGCCACTTCACAGTTCCAATGTGATTAAATATCTAAATGTAAGACTGGATACTATCAATATAAAATTCTTAGAGGAAAACATAGGCAGAACACTCTGACATAAATCACAGCCACATCGTTTTTTGATCCGTCTCCTAGAGTAATGGAAATAAAAACAAAAATAAACAAATGGGACCTAATTAAACTCAAAAATTTTTGCACAGCAAAGGAAACCATAAACAAAATGAAAAAACAACCCACAGAATGGGAGAAAATATTTGCAAACGATGCGACTGACAAAGGATTAATCTCCAAATTTACAAACAGCTCAATATCAAAACAAACAACCCAATCAAAAAATGGGCAGAAGACCTAAATAGACATTTCTCCAAAGAAGACATACAAGTGGCCAAGAAGCACATGAAAAGATGTTCAACATCCCTAATTATTAGAGAAATGCAAATCAAAACTACAATGAGATATCACCTCATACCAGTCAGAATGGCCATCATCAAAAAGTCTACAAACAATAAATGCTGGAGAGGGCGTGGAGAAAAGGGAACCCTCCTACACTGTTGGTGGGAATGTAAATTGGTGCAGCCACTATGGAGAACAGTACAGAGGTTCCTTAAAAAACTGAAAATAGAGCTACCGTATGATCGTGCAATCCCACTCCTGGGCATACATCCAGAGAGAAACATGGTCCGAAAGGATACATGCACCCCAATGTTCATTGCAGCACTGTTTACAACAGCCAAAACATGGAAGCAACCTAAATGTCCACTGACAGAGGAATGGATAAAGAAGATCTGGTATATATATATACAATGGAATATTACTCAGCCATAAAAAAGAATGAAATAATGCCATTTGCAGCAACAAATGGACCTACAGATTATCATACTAAGTGAAGTAAGTCAAAGACAAATATCATACGATATCACTTATATGTGGAATCTAAAAAGATGATACAAATGACCTTATTTACAAAACAGAAACAGACTCTTTAAAAACAAACTTACGGCTACCAAAGGGGAAAGGTGGAGGTGGGGAGGGATAAGTTAGGAGTTTGGGATTGACATTCACACTACTATATATAAAACAGACAAATCAACAAGGACCTACTGTATAGCACAGGGAACTCTACTCAATATTCTATAACCTAAATGGGAAAAGAATTTGAAAAAGAATAGATACATGTATATGTGTAACTGAATCACTTTGCTGTACACCTGAAACTAACACAACATTGTAAATCAACTATACTCCAATATAAAATAAACATTTGAAATTAAAAAACCAAATAAGTAAATAAATAAATAAAAATGCCACTTCATCTCTGAACTCAGCAAAAAAACTAGCACAGGATACACAGTGGGCTTGGGCCCACTGGCCTGACACCCTCCTCCAGCTGCAGACTTGGGCTCAGTCCAAAGCAGCCGGTTCTGATGCAGTCACACAACGCCGGCCAACTGCCTTCATTCATCATCACAGTAAAACCTGAGTCCTTAACGCTCCCCACCAGCAACAAAAATCATTTCATTACATAATTCATCATAATGGAGGCAGCAGGGGGCTTAGGAGAGCCCCTCTTCCATCACTGACTATTGATGGGAGCTCGGCTTGCTAAGCAGACACTATTAGGCACCCCAGAACCAAAGGCACCAACTGCAGCCCACCCTGTGTGCCCAAGGCAAGGGAATGCCAGCAGGTGGGGAATCTCTTCTGGGGCCTTCTCTCTCTCTCCCCTGTCTCCGTCCTGCCCAGGCTACCTGGGACCACCTGTGCACCAGGACCGAGCTCTCTGGGAATGAGGCAGGGCCCTTTTCCTGTTGTTTAGCCCATGGATGTCACTGCTCTCACCGAGAGACTTCCCATGCTCCCAAGCCCAACCTGAGCCCCTGGGCACCCAGATCTGAGAAGACAGTGTGTCCCCTCCAGTCCCTACCCTGGGGTGAAGGGAGGAATGGAGCCCCCGGGGTGCCCCAGACCACACCTCACCTCTGCCTTCAAAGCTCGTCCTTGCCGTGTCGCGCTGCGCCCAGGCCCCGCCTGCAGTGACTGGGGGCCTGGCCACTCCAGCCCTCTGCCACCTGCTTTCCTTGGTCTGTGTGCTGCTGGGGCAACTGCCAGGTCAGTTGGCTACTCAGCCTCCCAAGCAGTTTCCAGAGAGCAGGAGGCTGCAGGAAGTGCTCCCGGGCCTGTCCCTTTGGCATTAGCCCCCCGCACCCCCCAACCCTCCCCCACTCCCCGCCTTTGTCAAGGTCACTTGTTTTCCACAGGCCTCCTTATCTGCTTGACGCGTCCTAGGCCAACTGCACTCCTTATCACAGTAAAACCTGAGTCCTCACGCTCCCCACCAGCAGCAAGAATCGTTTAATTACATAATTCATCATCACAGAGGCAGCAGGGCACGTAGGCGAGCCCATCTTCCACCACTGACTACTGATGGGAGCTCAGCTTGCTAAGCCGGCACCATTAAGCGCCTCAGAACCGAAAGTGCCAGGTGAAAGCTGCCTTGTGAGGTTTGACCCTGAAAGTCAAGGTCATCCCCCCATCCCCACGGGTGGCTTATTTTATGCCCAGCAAACTCCTCCCCAGAGAGGGTCCTCCCACCTCTGCTTTTAGGCCCGTGGCCTGCTTCTCAGCGGTGGCTGGGTCTCCCCGCACTCCCACTCTTGGGCAGGCCCTGGCGTCTGAACTCACGTCCATCTTTACGGTGTTGTTCACGCCAAGGGGCCTCCTCGTGCTTGGCTGAGGGCTGTCACTGTATCTGGGCACAGGGAAGTGGTCTGGGAACTCCGCAGACGCTGCCGCATCCCCCAGAGAAGCTTGGCCACCACAGATGATGATGGTGATGGGGAGGAGGCTTGCCACACACAGCCAATACTTCACTTCGTCTTTATGACAACATTACAAGGTAGGTAGGAATATCCCCATTTTCCAGATATGGAAACTGAGGCTCAGGGGAGGTCAAGTAACTTGCCCAAGTCACACCAATAATAAGTTTCAGATGGATTTAAACAGGAGTCTGGGCCTATAACACCCATTACAGCTGAGCTCTCAGTCCCTCCCAGAGCTTCCCTTCCTCTCCTTCCACCAGTTCCCCCAAACTTGCTGGGCCTCCGGCTCACCCTGGAAGTGTTCCAGGGGCCTGCTTCTCGGAGGAAGACCAATGTCCCCGCCCCTCCATGCCCACCGCTGTTCCACTCCCGGCCTCATCCCTTCCCCAGGGACCAGCGTGATGACCTGCACTTTCCTTTCCAGGCTCCCCAGTGCACTAGTGCTAGAGCCTCTTTCTCTGCTTTGCACAAAGCCTGCAGAACAGCCTCCCAGCTCCTTAGCCGGCTGCCGCTTAAGATCTGGCCTCGGGTTCCGTTTAGTCTTCTCCCCACCACACATCATAAACTCTTGCCAAAGTGACCTATACTGAACCCTTCCCTCCTCCACACCTTGTCCTCAGTCCCCTGCCCAGAATGCCATCTCCTGCTCTCCCTCCACATCTCCAGTCCTGCCCATTCAAGTCCCAGCTCAGAGACACCTTCCCCAGGAAGACTCCTCGGATTTGCCGCCAGGTGAAAACATGCTCTCTTCCTCTGATTCACATAGCACTTTATATCTCTCCTGCACAAGTTCTCCTGTGTTTATTCTTAATTATGAGCCTCTCCCTTAAAGAGCTTTAAGAACAAGCCCTTTGGAGTCAAACAGAGCTGAGTCGGAATCCCGACTTTGTCACTTACCAGCTGTGAGGCCCAGGTAGGTTACTGTAAAATGGGGGCGATGGCATCGGCCTGGAATCCTTGAAGAATGTCCTCAGGTTAGCTGTGGAGGTCACCTGGCCAGGTGTGTGACACCCAGGAAACAGGTAGTGCCCGTTCCCCTCTGGGCGCTTCCTTCCTTCCTGCCCTCAGGAACGCTTCTCACCTTCACCCCTCTGCGCCTGCCCACCTTCAGCGGCAATTAGGCTAAGCACGCACCCCCGTGCGTGGGGCGGAGCTCTTCCCCGGGCCTATCAACCAGGAAAGGGACCAGGTGCGGCCCGTAGAGGGAACTCGGATGATAGCCTTCGACGGGCAGGAGACCTCGTGGTGCCCACTCTGTCCTCACTCTGGACTTCCTGCAGGGTGTCCGGATTGACCCACGGGTCTTCCTAAAGGGCAGGGGCTGCTGACCTCTCCAGGTGGGGTGACGCAGGGAGACTCCCACCTGCCCCCACAAGCTGAAGAGGAGGAAGCTCGTTTATGATTCCCTGGCTTGTTTCTTTGCCTCCTCACGCCTTTGGTAAGGGCTGTTTACCTGCTCACCTGTGTGGTGGGTGAGAGCACTCCCAGGTGAGTGCCTTGAGGCCAGGGGGCAGCAGCAAGGAGACTGGGCAGACAGCCTGGCTGGAAGGGACTGGCCCTCTCCCACGGAGCACTGTCTCCAGGCATCACCGGCCTGGGGGCTCAGGGTTCTGTTTTATTAAGGCGCCCATGGTTTTCTTACAAGATGGAAGATGCAGGAATGAATCGCTTTGTCTGGCTTCTGCAAGAGGCTTCCCAGAGCCAGGAGAGAGAGAGGCGAGCTTCCCAATGGCCTAGCACTCAGATCCCTGCGGGCTACCCCTTCCAGGGAGACCCTGCTGCCTCCTTCCAGGCTCACCAAGAGGAGAATGGAGAATACTGGGGATCCCACACATCCAGATCCTTATAGCTGCAGGGGTGCCACGCTGCAGACACACACAGCCCAGGACCATGGCCAAGTGACCCTTGGGGTCTTCCTCCCCATCCCCTGCCCACCCCCAGGGCCCAGCCTGGTGGGTGCACCATGTGTGATGAATGAAAAGCAGCCCAAGGCTTTTTTTTATATATATAAATTTATTTTATTCATTTTTGGCTGCATTGGGTCTTCGTTGCTGCACACGGGCTTTCTCTAGTTGCAGCAAGTGAGGGCTACTCTTGGTTGTGGTGCACGGGCTTCTCATTGTGGTGGCTTTTCTCTTGTTGCAGAGCACAGGCTCTAGGCATGCGGGCTCTAGAGCGCAGGCTCAGTAGTTGTGGCGCACGGGCTCAGTTGCTCCATGGCATGTGGGATCTTCCCAGACCAGGGCTCGAACCCGTGTCCCTTGCATTGGCAGGTGGATTCTTAACCACTGTGCCACCAGGGAAGTCCCCAGGGCTTTTAAATATCCCTTTCTTCTCTCTGGTACTTCTAATTTACCCTCCAAATACATATATTTTAATTTCCCCATTCTAGAATGAAACACTCTATCACTTTCAGTGACTCCTTCCTAGCAAAATGCTGCTTCAGGGAGTGGCATAAAAAGAAAGAATTATAGGACTTAATCTCCTTCACGTGTTTCCACTTCTGCTGTGAGGACTTCAGTACACCTGGTCTACAGGGAAATGTATTTATTCTGTTAAAAAGTGTAAATCTTCGAACAATGTCTTTTTTGGGGGGGAGGGGGCTTGGGCCTTTTATTATTTATGCATTTATTTCATTGTGATCATGCAACGTTTCAAACACAGACAAAAGTAGAAAGAAGAGTGACATGAACTCCTATGTTCCCATCACCCAGCTTCAACAACTATCCACAATTTGTAAATTTAAGTATTCTTTGGATTTTAAGCTCTACTCAATCCTCTCATATTTACTGTGCAGGGGAAGAGGGAAGAGATAGACAATCTGATTATTAATTAATCTTAACACTTGTGGAAAACTTTAGCTTTTAATTCTGTAAGTTTTATGAAAATCCTGCCTCTGGGCTAAAGGCTCACAGGCCCGGGCAGGGAGGAGACTAGGCGGCCAGGTGCTAGCAGAGGACCAGACAGCTGCTTCCACAGCCTAACGCTCTACTAGGGAAAGGCTCCATCATTCCGCAGCCTGGCTGGCAATCGAGACTTTCAAAGGCTAAGTGTGCCCAGCGATGATGCTACTTAAGATGCCACGCGTGAGCCCGGCTTTTACTCCTTCTGGAAGACAGAGTCAGTATGCTGTCTCCTATCAACTCAAATAGAACCAATCACAGGTTCCGTCCCCGAGAGATGACTTACTGAGTGTCCTACCAAGTTTCTCCACCAGGGGGAACCGTGAGGTGCAGTCTTGGACCCTTATGGGGCCTTTGGGTCTTTTTCAGTGGAATGCAGGCCGGATGACCAGTGTCCACGTGACAGCCTCCACTGGGTGGGGATCTTTCTTTTTGAGAGCTCAGCTGGACCAGTGGACAGTCCAGGATGACACACTGTTGGGAAACCACAAAGCTCATGTTCCAGTTGAGGGGAACTCTGGGGATAAAATGTAAACAATAAATAATTTAAAAGAATTAAAAAGGGCTTCCCTCGTGGCGCAGTGGTTGAGAGTCCACCTGCCGATGCAGGGGACACGGGTTCGTGCCCCGGTCCGGGAAGATCCCACATGCCGCAGAGCAGCTGGGCCCGTGAGCCATGGCCGCTGAGCCTGCGCGTCCGGAGCCTGTGCTCCGCAGCGGGGGAGGCCACAACAGTGAGAGGCCCACGTACCGCAAAAAAAATAATAATTTTTAAAAAACCGCTGCTTCTTATTGAGCTCTCACCATGTGTCCTGGGGAACGGTTCCCCCTGGAGTTGTGCCCTGTGGTCAGACAGTATGCTAAGAACTTTATAGATGTTATTTATTCTCTGCAACCCTGAGGGATTCTTCCTCGTTTAGTAGGTTAGAAACCCGGGACTCAGCCAGACAAGCACAACCTGCAGGGGCCGCACCTTGGACCTGGCAGAGCTGGGTCTCAGCAGCCAGGTCTGCTGGTTCCAAACCCCGGGCCTGTGGCCACCGAGCAATGACCCAACTCCTGGGGCCCTCAGGTGACAAGTGCCCCCACTGTGTCTGTGGTGTGAGTTTGTGTCAAGGCTAAGCAGAAGTCCTGTGCAAACTCCATTATAGCAGGTGTGGCCGATGCAGTTTAGCTCCCCAGCCTCTGGCTCAAACCAAATGACCTTCACAAGGGTTGTTTAATTGGATTTCTTTCCCTCTCTCCTTACTTAAGAAACCCTTTGCTTACCGCAGTTTTGCTGCAAAAATCTGGCTAAAAGGACTTGGGGCATCTGGCTGGTGAATGCAGGTGGCGCTTTTAACTTTAGATGAAGCACCATAAAAGGTCAGCTCAGCTGGGGAGCACCCTTTCCTACCCGCCACGACTTTTCACTCTAACCCAGCTGCTCTCGGCCAAGGCTCAGCCGGCACAGGTTCCGGGCCTCCGGGCGCTGCTCACCCTCCCACTGAAGAGACACCTCCTGGGAGTGGGCGTGGCTGATGCCCAGGTACCTGCAGAGCCCCCAGAAGGGGCTTCCTTCCCGTGCTCACGACCAGTGATGCTCCTTGGAGCCAGGTAGCCCCCAAGGTGGCCTTTGATGGACAACGGGCCCCTTTGACTGCCCATCCGGCCCTGGGCCCAACAAGCCACTGGGTTCCCACTGGTGGTGACGGTGGTCCACACGTTCACTGGGTTAACACTCTCACACGTCAGTGTCGGCAGCACGGGGTTGACATGTGCATGGGCTTTGGACTGAGTGTGAATCCCGTCTATTTACTTACTGCTTGTGTGACCTTCAGGAGGTGAAGCTAAGCCTCAGTTTCTTCGGCTGTGAAATCGGCATTACAATCCTGGTCTCACGGGGACCTAAGCGAGAACCCAACCTGGGAAAGGAAAAGGGTGCCTGGTGGCAGTTAACCCACGCTTCCAGCGCCCCCCCCCCCAACACCCCTCACAAAGAAGGACCCTCCTTCCCTTGACACTCCAGGGCTTAGCTTCCTGCGGATCCAGAATCAACAGCTATTCCTCGGGATCAGCAGAGGGAGGCTCTGGGTAGAGAATGACTAGGCTGGGGAACTGGAGTGGGTGGGGAAGGAGGAAAGGAGATCGTTCTGATGGAATGCTTGTCCAGCACAAGGTAACCCACAGTGTCTGCAGGCACAAATGGTCCTTCAAAGTAACAGACGGTCCAGCAAAGGGCTCAGAGGATGAAGCACGGGATGGGAGGGAGGAGACGATCTAAAGATTTTACAGAGGTCTCGGGGGGTCAATGAGGGTGTGACGGGTGCGTCTGCGTGATCTCAAGGCGGGGATGTAAAAGGAGCTCCCGGGGTTCATCATGTTCAGAGCCCTGCAGGCCACAGCCCCCCCAGAGGCGTCAGAAGGGGGCACAAAACACACACAGCAGGGGACCCACCCCCAGGTCCTCACTGAGGCCAGGCAGGTTCATCTCTGTTTATTTTTTCAAAACAAAACTAAAAATCATCACTCAAAACATTTGAGGAGAGTGCTCAAGTTAAAAGCTTCATGGAATTTGCAGCCAGCACATCGCAGACTGGTGGTCAGAAACGGGAGCTCCCGGCGTCGCCTCCACTGCTGTTCCCTTCGAGCTGAGGTCCAGGCAGCGGGGTGGCCAGCCCAGGGCAGCGGCTGAGGTTGGCAGCATCCGCAGGTCGGGGGCTTTCCAGTTCTCCAAGGGCTTCTGATTTGACCATCCAGCACCTTGAGGGCCCGACGTGCTCCCTCCCCCATGAGAGTCCAAAAGCACCTGCAAGGAAGGCAGGCGGGTCAAGGCCCGGGCCCTGGCGCTGTCAGAACGAGGACGAAAGGGCAGGCAGCTCGGGATCTGCATCCTCACCAGGAAGGGCAAACTCGTCGCCTCCGGGCTCAGGGGGTGGAAAACTGATTTGCTGTCATCATCGCTCGTGCTTAATGTTGGCTTCACTTCGCTCCAGGGTGACCCCGTTGCCATTCCGAGGGCCTTCCTTCCTGTTCCAGTCCTTCTCCGTGTAAAACTCGCCGAGCACGGGGCAGTGTTCAGAAGCCACTCCGCCCCAGGACCAGTTATCTGGAATCCAAGGGTTCGTGAGGCCTTCTCTCAGTACAGCCCAGTGGCCTGGAGGCAGAGGGAAGACAGACCCAGAAATCAGGATGGGGGACAGGGTGGAGGTCACAGGCTGGCGGTTGGAGGCCAGTGCTGTATGTCTGCAAACCTGACAAGACCCCTCAAGTCAGCCGGCTTGTCTGTGCAAACGAGCTGTTTCAGCCCATTGGATGTGCCAGACAAGTGAGGGTTTACCGTGTAGGCCCTGAAACTACCCCGGGTCCAAGCCTCCTGCCCAGTCACACACCCGTCGACCTACGTGTGGTGGCCCCCGCCTCACTATGCACCATTTCTAATCTGACCGGCAAGGCTAAGTGTTTGACACAGGGACGCATGCCCTGCAAAGATGTCTAAAGCGAAGTGAAGGTCCTATTTCACAAAGCAAAGACACTGGGGCAGGGGGGCGGGGGCGTGGGGAGGAAGTTCTACAAAAAGAGCAAAGAAGAGAAAGTTACAGAAGTTTATGAGAAAGTAAAGGTATCTTTAAAGTCAAGATTTAGAAATATATGAAGCAGGAGGCACGTTTAAGAAACAACGAGGGCTTCCCTGGTGGCGCAGTGGTTGAGAGTCCGCCTGCCGATGCGGGGGACACGGGATCGTGCCCCGGTCCGGGAAGATCCCACATGCCGCAGAGCGGCTGGGCCCGTGAGCCATGGCCGCTGAGCCTGCGTGTCCGGAGCCTGTGCTCCGCAACGGGAGAGGCCACAACAGTGAGAGGCCTGCGTACCGCAAAAAAAAAAAAAAAAGAAACAATGAAATAGTCACAAAAGCAAGGACAGAGCAATTACGAGCACTGGCACGGCCCTCAGTGAGAACCGTCGCAGATAATTAAGTGCATCCAGACCTGGGCTCTGGTGTGAGCTGTGCCTGCCCAGGTGACAGTTCCATGATGGTGGCAACTCCTCCCTGCACCTCGGTTTCTACAACTTAAGAGCAGGGGATAGATGAGACGATCTCTACCTTCCTCCCGGCCCCTGCGCTCTCGGGCGCTCCAGTTCCCTTGGTGACAGCACTGCCCTCCCACCGGGCCCCATGGCAGCCTGCCAATGGCCTTGGTCTGGCCAGCAGTGCGTTTCTGCAAATTGCACCTTGCCTAGTTTGATGGCCGTCACTCCCTCTGAGACCCACTTTCTTCGTCCTTTGGATTCTCCCATGACACAGTCCAACAGGAAATTCTAGTCCTGAGGATCTAAGTCTTGGCTGCACGTTGGGGTCTCACAGTGGGACCTCAGCGTTGGTACCTAAAATCTTTTTTAATGTCTCACTGAAGTATAGTCTGCATCCATTGGTGCTTAGTAAAGCTTCCAGGTAGAACTGAGAACAACCGTTCTTGTCCTTCACCAAAAGAACTGCTGCTTCCATATTTCTGTTTATGACTGTTTCATGACCCCAAGTCTGTTCAGCAAGTGACTGGTTTGGGGGGGGGGAGTGCTTTTCAGTGCTGAGATTACCCACCACACCCTGGTCCTGGTGGAGTCCTGTCTAAAGAACTTTTCCATCCTATCGTGATGCCAGGTGACATGTCAGCTCACCTCCAACTGCTGCTCCTCAGGCCACAACACAGCGCCTGAATGTGACAGGGCTTGAGGAGTGTTTGCTGAAGGGGCTAAGTGTCCTTAAAATTAGCCTAAGGTATCAGCTCATCTTGGAATTGGGGGATGCCGCCAGTCCAGAACGAGGTTTGCCCAGGACACACTTGCTTTGGCCCTGCTGCAGATCAGTGAATGCCTTTTATTATTTTTCACACCCCCTTCACTCTTAAAAGTGGCTCTGTTCGAATGATAATTATACAGCCACCTAAGCAATAACCTGATAAATGCCCACAGAGGAGGGAAGGTCACTCCTGGCTCTTGCTGAAACCAGATAATCCAGAACTGTCAGCTCAGACAGGCGATCCTCACTCTGTTTCCGAACAGCACTTGGGCTTTACCTGTGAAAACCTTCTTTAAGCTTTTACTGATCCAGATGTTGTCCAGAGTCTTCGAGCCTTGAGGATTCTTGGTGCTGATGTTGGTAAAGGTGTGTGCGGGGACCAGGTGGTGGAATTTTTCTTTCCTCAAGATATCATAGTCACTGCTGTCTGGCCCCTGGCCGAAATCTCCTAAAACTATCACCTCTTTTTCACCTGGAAGTGGAAGAAAGAAATTCAGGAATGTAAGAGGTGGTGGGAAGTCAACACAACACGGACCACAACTCATTTAAGTAGGATCATGACTCTCTGAATTGACTCTCCAGGGTTAGGACTGTGGCATGGTTCTTATTCTCCCAATTTTTCCAAATTCCTTGTCCAACAAACCCCCCCCCCAAACTTTAGGAGTAGGTTAGTGACACATTTGGAAATGGGGGGCAATGTGATAAGAGAGATCACCTCTGTTCCGGATCATGGGTTCCAAATCTTATAGCACAGAAAGCCCTGAGGGTCTTCCCCAGATATTTAACAAAAGCTCAACAAACATTTATTGAGCACAGAGGGAAGACCAGGTGAAGACACAGGGAGAGGACAGCCATCTACAAGCCAAGGAGAAGCCTCAGGAGAAACCAACCCTGCCAGCACCTTGATCATGGACTTTCCAGCCTCCAGAACTGTGAGAAAATAAATGTCTGTTGTTTATGCCACCCAGCCTGTGGTATTTTGTTAGGGCAGCCCTAGCACACTAATACAGGGCCAAAGTGGAAAGCTTTTATCTTTCAGTATTTTCAACATTTCTCTCATAGTTTGATTTACTAGAATAAGTGGGATATTTATGAAGTATTTTCCAAAGTGAGGAGACACTCAGAAAGGACAGTGGGCCCCAGCTAGGCTCCCTGGGATTCCCATCCACTGCCTCACTGTCACTTCCTGTCTCGAGATTCCCTTCCGGGGAGCCACGTTGTCATAGGGAGTGGCGTTTCTGTTGCACCTTGTAAGGAAAGCTTTAAGCAAAGCAATTAATAAACTAGGGCCAAATGCATCCGAGACACTCAGCAAAATCTTCCTGGACACGAATTATGTTGCAATAATAATGGCTAAAGAAATCTAAAGTGAAACAACACAAGCCACCAGCAGAGGGCACTCGCGCACCGCACATGACGCCCTCCTCCAGGGGACGTGACGGACAGCAGAGGACGGGAGCAAGGCCTTCCTGCTACCATTGTGTGACCAACAGAGAGGTAACTGTACCCCTCAAGCTAGATCGTAACAACCTTGGCACCCAAAGCAGGGCGAGCCCAACCAAGCTGTCTTGAGAAATCGGTGCCAACTTCCAACAGGAAAGCCAACTTGAGAATAATACAAGTAACAACTCCTATGTGGCTAGTGTTAATGACCCTCCACTGAGCCCTCACCGTGTGCCGGGCCCTCTTGCAGGTTAAGAAGCTGAGGCTCTGAGAGGTGGAAGGGCTTGCCCAAAGTCACCGAGCTAGCCCTCAAATCCAGGGCTCTTTACAAAGAGCTAGGATGGAAAAGCCCCACACATCTGGAACAGAGCCTGCTGCCTGGCGGACGAGCGATCAACACGCAGGAGAGAAATGGTGAACGAAGCACGAAGAAAACCGCAGAATTAAGGTGCAGTGTATTTTTGAAAAGGAGCGAAGAGAAAGATGCTACCTTTATTGACTATCAAGGAAAACCGAAGTTAGGAAAGGCTGAGGCAGAAGGTTCCCCATATAATGAGAGAGGTTTTCATTGGGATGCAGACCTGAAAAATTCAGGCCAAAAAAAGACAATTCTGAAACCAGGATAGATGCTGGTGTCCTGGGTCAATAAACCCAGCTCTGTGTAACTTCAGGAATGAAAATAATGGCTCTTTTTGAACTGGCAGGTCCAGTTTCTTACAACTCACCTTCTTTTGGTTAAAGTGGTTTGGCAATGACATCGAGACAGTCCTTGCCCCTAAGAATCCACAGATGTGCACGCGCCTGATCTCTCCCAGGGAGCTGTGCGCCAGGGTGGGCTCTTGAGTCATTCTCTTAGTTTCCAGGAGTGAAGGGAGAATGCCTGGGGCTGACTTCCTCAGAGACCCTAGATTTACAAAATGCCAGCGACAATAGCAGGAGCCAGTCCCCAGCGGAAGAAGGTCTTACCCAGATGTCAAGCATGACTTTGCCCTGTTTCACTCTTGCTGAGTTCACAGAACAGGCCCCGTGGGGTCTGAAAGAAGAAACTTCCATCCGAGGATGGGCACTCCACCCCCAGTCCCTGCTGACTCCAACCGGAGTGCACGTTCCAGACAAAGGCAGAAAGGCCCAGAGTTTGCTAATCAAATCGGCTCTGCTTACTCTGATAGAAAGAAGCCTGTGGAATAAAGGCTTAGTCTCTGTTTTAGCTGAGCCACCTCTGCTCATCGATTTACCCTTGTTGCCCCTTGGGCAGGCTGCAGCACTTCCTGAATCCTCGGCTCTGCCGTGTTAACAGCAAACTGGATGTTAGCTACAAGCAGGGGGACACGGGGACATAAGTCACTGTCCTTACATGGGCATGTCAAGGCCTAGCCAGGCTGTGGGTCAACAGTCCCCTGGCAACTTGGAACAATACCCTGCCTGGGTTTTCTGACAAAAACCTGATCCCTGCCCGGATATCAGAAAAAACAGTGAGGGCCTAAGGTTATCAGAGAAGTTAGGAACTGGCATCTTTCCTTTCTGCTTCCGTGTAAAGAAAAGGAAAAGCTTGAGATCAAGAACAATAGAAATGTCCACAGATTTAAAAGCTATCAAGTCATCCTTTTTAATAGGTTAGAAAGTAGCTGTAGAGGAAAAGCTTGAGATCAAGAACAATAGAAACGTCCACAGATTTAAAAGCTATCAAGTCATCCTTTTTAGTAGGTTAGAAAGTAGCTGTAGGTGAACAATTTCCCACATAGCTGCTCCTTGGATGAAGTATCTCAACTGAAACATCTTTCCGACTTTTTTTAGCCCAAAGACTCATAATTTAAGGAGAACGCTGGTCACAGCACATCCTGGTTCGAGATGCAAGCTGCCCATCAGTGTTATCAGTGTTCATAACAGCATTATTTACAACAGCCAAAAGATGGAAAGAGCCCAAGTGTCCACTGACCGACAAATGGAATAGTCTTTGGCCCTAAAAAGAATTCTGACATATACTACAAGCCATGAAGACATAATGTCAGTGAAATAAACCAGCCGTAAAAGGACAAATATTGTAAGATTCCACTGACATGAGATACCTAGAGAGGTCAGGCTCATAGAAAACAGAAGGTAGAAAGGTGGCTGTCAGGGTCTGGGAGGAAAGGGAGAATGGGGAGTTCGTGTTTAATGGGTACAGAGTTTCAGTTCGGGTAGATAAAAAAAGTTCTACAGATGGATGGTGGTGATGGTTATAAAACAATGTCAAGGTACTTAATACCACTGACTCATCCGCTTAAAAACGGTGAAGATGGTAAATTTCATGTTACGTATATTTTACCATGATAAAAATCTTTTCAAACTGTAAATGTGTAGTTTGACTGAGTTATTTTTGTAGCCAAATCTTCAAAAATCACCTTTTGGGGGGCGCCACTTAAACAAGGGAAAACAAGGCTTAGCGACTGAGGGAATATTGGTCAAGACTCTAGAATATGGGAGAGAACTGCAGGCCTCCAGCTGTGAACCCTCACCTGGAGAAACTCAGTGCTCTGAAAAGCCAAGCCCAACGGAGCACATCCCAGTCTTTACAGCCGTGTCAACTTTTCCTTCTGGGAAACCGCGCACAGAAAACCTTCTGTGTTACTGGGGCAGGAGCCTGGAAAGCAGAGTGCCCCACCTTTCTTCTGAAGTTCTGTTCTTTTCAATGTTTTCTTAATCCCTCTGGCATTTCTGTGAGTCAACTCATGTCCACTGAGCCCCTGCTATGTGCTGGGTCCTCCCTCAGACGGTTACCACGCCCCTGGGCGCCCTGTGAGGTTAGCACTGTCAGCCCCCACCAGATGGGGCTTGAAGGGTGGTGACTTGCCAGATGTCCTACAGCTGTCCTACAGCTGAAAGAGCTAAGATTAAAATCCAGCTTTTCTGTCGGCTTCAGGGTTCCTTTAACAAGGTCGGCATCCCACCAGGGAGAAAAATTCAAATTACGGCTCGTCAGGACTTTCCCACTCCCCTTGTCACCAACTGTCTTTCACAAGAAGAGCAGGTGCAGATCTGCAGGAAGGACCACAACGGGGGCACACCCGGGGCAGCGGAGCCCACGATGGGTGTCACAGGGGAGGGTACCATCACTTAGTTTTTTCCCCCCCTAATCCTTTCCATCAAAGAGAGGCTGGAGAGCCACAAAACCAACACCATGGAACCCGCACACTAGACCCACAGAGACAAAGCTGTCAGCATGCCCGGGGCAGCCGGGCTCCCCAGGATGCAGGCGGTGTGGTGGTTTCCCATGCATTACTCAGCATGCATCGCCACCTACAGGACGGCCAGCCTAAGGGAGGGGAGAGATGCTCCGAAGAGGTGACCCCCCCCCTGCCCTGCAGAAGTGGGGGCTGCTGGCCCAGCCTCAGAGAAAGACAGTTTCCTACCTTTCAGGGTTTCCTGCAAGGTCTGCACGAAGCTAGCCCAGCAGTGGCTGTCACTGTGACTCTTGCTTGGGTTCTCACCCCCTGGGAGGGTCAGGGCTGCCAGGTGAAGGTTCACCAGGGTCAAGTCATGACTTCCCACCTGGGCAACAGGAAACAAAGCATTAGGGACAGGCGGAGATGTTCTTCCTGCCTGTACCCGTTACCTCCGCCCCATGAATAGCTTCCTGCACAACACCGACAATGGGAAACGCACACAAGGCCAGCACCCCCTGGAGAGAAGGCAAGGCGGCCACCAGAAGAGTCTTCTGAGGCCCCTGCAGGACCGAGACCTGTCTTGTCCTATCGGTGTACCCCTTACATTTCACCCCCTACTCCTCCTTAGGGCCTGGAAAATTGGGCACATCTAGAAATGTCAAATTTTTGTAGCTTTTTCCTTCTGAGCAGCTATGAGAGAGGAAGAGGCAGCTCTAGTAGCTGGTTAGCAGCTTCGTTAACAAAGACCTGGGGCTCTTCCCCACGAGGCCAGCCCGCCACCCCCTGCCAGGACCCACTGCCGGGCCCTACCGCCTTCCCCCCGTCCCCCTCCCCCACGTGTTCTCTTCCCTCCAGAGACCACTGCGCCCTGAGGCTTACTTTCACCTGATTTCAAACATGTGAAGAACGAAAGCTGCCCGAACCCTGGCGGCACACAGGCTATGCCCATCCTGTGTTCCCAGGGCAGGTAAGGAAGCGCAAAGTCGGGGTCGGTCTCCCAAGCACCGCAGCACTGCTCAGCTGCTCTGGGTTTGGCAACCCCGCCCTTCTGTTTGTCATGGCAACAAACACCAAACCCTACCAGGAAGTGGAGGTGCAGAGGGAGCCCCCGGGAAGTGGAGGCTACCAGTTTCGTCTTACAGATGTGACCCCAGTTTGCCAGGGCCAGTGCCCAGCTGGGAGAGCTCCCGCTGCAGCTGTGACTCTGACCCCGGGGGAACCACCATAAGGCTGTGGGCGGGGAAAACCTGCCTGGAGAGAGAAGCCACATCTCTGTCCCTACAACTTGCCTGGCCTAGGATGAGACACAAAGTAGAGGAGGCTACGTGCCTGTCTAGGGGATCGCTTCATTTAGAGGATCTGGGCCAGTAATTCGTGATCTGAAAGCATTTCTCATTGGCCGTTAAAAACAGCCTGCCCCCTAGAGACGCTGGCTGGTTCTGCCTGTTGCCTTGCTTGGCCAAAGCCAGTACAGTCACTCTACATAGAAAAGGGACCCAGGGAAGAGGTGATGCCTAGCTGATTTATGCATCAGTGCCATAAGCACCACACAGACGCCCCCAGGCGTGTGCGTGCACACGGGACGCCAGCATCTCTGCAACCACGGGTGCGAGGCGGGAGGAGCCTGGGCTAGACCTCAACCAGAGTCACCACAGCCCCCAGCATATGGGCTGCCCCAGCCCCGTGCCACCAGGGAGAGACCGTGCTGAGGTCTGTGGCAACTCTCAGGCTCCAGAACTGCTCTGGAGCATAGAGAACCCAGACACCCTGCAGGCGGCTTGCTGGGGACCACTCCTGCCTGACCCTGTCGCTTCACGGGGTTAAGGCCAGCTGCTGACTTGGTGATCTGTTTAGGCTGCTGCCTTCTCCTCCTTCCTGCTGCCCAGCTTCTGACTGTTTGCTGTGTCTTAATACTTCCCAGAGGCGTCCAGGGCAACCGAAGAGGCAGCTCAGTCTGCTTGCTGCTCCCGGCTCTGGTGAGACAGGGCTCACCTGGAGGTGTCAGTTACAGGGCTGCCCTCACCCCACCGCCCAGAAGCTTCTTCTGAGCTCCTTCCAAACCCAAATGACCTCTCGAGGGTCCCCCCTCTCCCTGGTAAGGGAAGGGGGGTTCTCAGAGCAGTTCTGCTGCCCTCTAATCCAGCAATTCCCAAAGGCCCAGCATCCTTAATCAGCGCAGGGAGAACGGAAGAAGCACTGGAGGTGCTTTTGAAAACCGGACATTCTGTGTGTCTGGGGCAGGGTCCAGGAAACCGTGATTTTAAGAAAATCTCTCCAGGTGATTCTGCTGTTTATCAGGTTTGAAAGGCAACCACCTGATCTCCTTCCTGCCCAGATGTCAAAGTTACCAGAGCTATAGTCCCCCCAAATCCCTTTCATTCCTGCTCTGGACAAGTTCCCAGCCAAGGGAACCCCAAGAGTGCATGCTGACCCAGCCCTGAAAGAGAAGAAAACCAAAGCAAAAAGATGAGCTTCTCTGGCTCCCAGTTCAAAAGGGGACTTTTTTCCTTTTTAGAAGGAGTGGCCCTTCACGGCAACATGAGCAAGCGGTACCTTGAACCTCACGAGGTACGGGCTGGGGCCTGTGGGCTTCCCGTGCCCATTGCCAGGCGAGCTCTCCTGCCAGGTGGCATCTCTCAGTTCCACCCCAGCCGCGGTGTCCCACAGGAACCCTGCAAACCCAGCGCCCTGCGGGAGAAGACGAGGCGTTAGTGTGCAGAGGGGTCTGTCTGGTGGCGGGGCTCAGCCCCGAGCTGGGAAAGCGGCAGGTGAGGCCAGGAGGAGACGAGGGGGGAAGCAGCAGGCTCTACACCGGGTCCTGGGGTTACCTGCCCAAGGCCTGTTTCTGAGACAAAAGCACATCCAAAAGCCACGGCATGTTCCTCCCTGTTCCCCCACCAAATTTCCCAGACTGGCGATTTCAGAGAGTTGCAGATACAGCCGGGGTGCCGGGGCTCTACTTTTGGGGGGATTGGGGGCAGCCCAGACTAGGCATGGAGCTATCTTTTTTGTTTCTTTTTTTTTTTTTGCGGTACGCGGGCCTCTCACCGTTGTGGCCTCTCCCGTTGCGGAGCACAGGCTCCAGACGAGGAGGCTCAGCGGCCATGGCTCACGGGCCCAGCCGCTCCGCGGCATGTGGGATCTTCCCGGACCGGGGCACGAACCCGTGTCCCCTGCATCGGCAGGCGGACTCTCAACCACTGCGCCACCAGGGAAGCCCCCTGGAGTTACCTTTTTAATCATCGCCTCCCATGAGGTAGCCACTCACACGCCCATCTGTCAGATGAAGACTCAGAGGCTCAGAAAGGTTAAGTAACTCCCCCGAAACCCCACAGCTGGTAAATGGCAATGCTGAGGTCAAATATAAGACTCCAAGGGGTGGTTTTGCTTACTGATTAGTTGCTGCTGATAACAACTGGCACCTAGCAGAAGCTCAATAAATATTTGCTGGATGAAGAGACGTCAGGGCTACCAGTCCCAGTGGTTTAGAACTGGTCAAAGACCCTCCTCAGGCTTGCGGGGCTGCACACAGGGGTGTGAAGCCCCGGTGCAAGGCACTGAGAAGGTCGGTGAGTGGGGCGGATGGATGGGGGTGGTGTCGTCAGGGTCAAGGGCTTGGGGCTAAATAAACCCCTGCACCTCTGGCCATCAGAGGGGCCGCTCTGAACCTGTCTGCTTTGTGCTGCTGTCACCAGGTGGCTTGTGGAAAGAGAAAAGATCTCCCTGCCCCGATCCCAGCTGCTGGAGGCTCTGCTGCCCGGGTGGGATCAGCAGTGTCATCCGAGGGGCCGGCGATGCTCTTGCGAAAGGAGAACTGACTGCACATCCTGAGTGGCCTCTGCTGAGTCCCCAAGTTCAGCTCAGGTCCCAGCCACACGTGTGCTGAAGAGGGGGAAGGAAGGAACAGTGTCCTGTGTGCCGTGCATGTTTCTATTTTTAAATGACACCCACCCCAGTGAACGAGTGCTAGTTTAAGAGTGAGAAGACCTGGGTCTCTTCCCCTCGAATCACTTAGCCCTGGGACCTCGGGCAGCCACTCTGTTTTTCTAAACCTGTTTCCTCAGGCGTAAAGTGAGGGAAATGTATTTGCCCTGTCGGCTTCAGGGGGCTGTCCCCCCATTTACTGTTTCCCAAGCAGTGGTGCCAGAGTAACCTCCCTAAAGTACTGCTCAGGTCCCCTTCTGCTTAAAATCCTTCAGTGGCTCCGCTGCCCACTGCCCTCTGGGCCCTCCGGGTGGGCACCTCCCTGCTCAGTGCTGCCTTTCATGCCTGTTCACCTGTGTTCCCAGCAAGACTGGGCCTTTCTGGCCTCACAAGGCTGTGCAGGCTACGCTTTCCACTGCTGGTTCCTTATACCCTCAGCAACAACTGGCTAAACTGGACCAGCTGCAGCCTGCGATGGGTACCAGCTCCCAGTACACCTGCCTGCCGCCTAATGTGTACCCTGCCAGGCGCTGGCTTATGTCTGTTAATCAAGCATTCAGTGCACATTATCTTGTAAAATCCTAGAGCCACCCTGTGAGTTGAGGGAGGGGCTGCTGCTCCCATTTTACAGATGAAGGAATTGAGGCTGAGAGATCTGAGTGGCAGCCACACGCTGTTCTCCAATGGCCTTGACACCTGACCTGGAGTAGGGTTACCTGGCCTGTCCCTCCAACAGGGTCCATCAGGCTCAGCCAAGCCCCTGGGCAGGGCTGGGTCACTGGGTCTATTTTTCTCACCGTGAATATCTGGCATATAACATAGTGCCTGGCACATAGTAACCTTTTTAACGATTTGCTGAACAGATGAAAAAAGAGTGTTAAATGGACTGTAAGAGCCCTGTGAACCTACATATTTGTGTAAAGTGCTATTTTAAAAAAAGCGGGCTTCCCTGGTGGCGCAATGGTTGAGAGTCCGCCTGCCGATGCAGTGGACATGGGTTCGTGCCCCGGTCCGGGAAGATCCCACATGCCGCAGAGCGGCTGGGCCCGTGAGCCATGGTCGCTGAGCCTGCGCGTCCAGAGCCTGTGCTCCGCAACGGGAGAGGCCACAACAGCGAAAGGCCCGCGTACCGCAAAAAAAAAAAAAAAAGCAAGGTGGTATTAGAACTATTTCTACATGGACTGAGAAGGGACAGCTATGAGCTGGAGTGGTAAAGACCAGATACCTTCCAATTTGGCTGTATTTCCAGCCTCCTTGTGAATGTACACTGCCTGTTACCTGCAGGAACCACTTACACCCCAAAACCCAGAGAAGTAAGATTTACATCACACTTTAAAGTAGTAGCTAAAAAGAGAGCTTATTGTCAAGAAGTGACTGGATAGTTTTAATCCAGTAAACAGTTATAAGTTAAAAGCCCCAAATCTCAACTATCACTCAGATGAGTACAATTTATGTGTGTTTATAAGCATACTAGGTATCCTAGAGATAAAAAATATAACATCTGCATTTATGGGAAAATTATGTAATGATATAATCCACTCATAATTAAGTATCAGGAGCCTTTTTTAAAAAATCTAAAACTCCACTGATATTGAATATTTCCAGTGAGTAAAAACTGCTCTTGAATATCATAGGTAGGAGTGAAAATGTATACATTACAGAGATTTACCCAAACCCTATGGGCAATACTAATGAAAGAAAATTCAAAATTAAAATCTGCTGAAATCTTCCACAGAGTATTTCCATACGCACAATTCCTACAACTGAAAGCAAACACTTCACGTATGAATTAAGTGAATCTGAAGTTTTCAGTCAATGAACAATGGGCTCTCCACAAACTTGGCAGAAGCTAGAACTGTGGAGGAGGGATTAGGAGCACAAAGGACAGAAATGCCCCATTTGCTGCCTCGGCTCCAGACAGGATTTCTCCTTTCCTCCCAACACCCAAACTCCCATTTCCGAATGGGCGGCAGTGCATTCCTGATCCAAACAGGAAAGGAGAACCAGGGCATTTTGAAACAAATGGCCCAGAGCTAAAGAATGGGCAGAAATACAAAATTACATCAACGATGTTGGCAAAGGAAAATGATTTTAAATGTCTGTGATCAGGGGAAAAGAAAATGGAAAGGAAAGCCCAGTTCTGCAGGTGAGGGCGTACCTTCTGGAGCTGAGTCGTGGGCTTCTCCGAAACAACGGCCTTCCAGCATCCTCGGGGCCCCTTCCACTTGCGGATGTTGGGCAGGATTGGCTGGTTTAGCTCCGTACAGAACTGTAAAGACAGAGCACAAGTCAGTATGTGTTCCCGCCTAAAGCCGTTCCCGCTGCAGGCGGCCCGAGGAGCCAGAAAATGTGTGATCCTGACTCATCCGCCTGATTCAGACACTTGTCAGACTTCAGCCCTGTGTTCTCAGAAACCAGGGTTTGCGAAGACCTGGATGGCAAAACAAGTGCCACAAATTAAAAAGCAAACTGTCTACCCGTGAAATACATAATTATCACTGGGGGACTCTTAGCTCACAGCAATCGATTCTCTTTGTAGCATTTTACCACAAATAGTTCAAAACAAGTTGTCAGAATCCTTTTAATCCCTGTAAAACCAGTGGTTAAGGTCCCAGAAGGGTCTAGATAGGTATCAAATGAAGAGGAAAAAAGTTGAATACATGGTGTCTTGTCTTCCCACCGCTTATATTAGAGGCGCAAAAACTGACCCCCAGAATGTAGTCAATAGTGAAATAACTTTGTATGGTGGCAAATGGTAACTAGACTTAATGTAATGGTCGTTTCATAAGGTATAAACATGTCAAATCACTATGTTGTATATCTGAGACTAATACAATATTGTAAGTCAATTATACTTCAATTAAAAAAAACACCAACTGACCCACCCACCCCCCCCCCCCCCCCCCGCCTTCACCGTGCACCACTATATCGTTCACCTTGGTTTTCCTCTGAGAAGAAAGCCCTCCTGCCGTGGATGGTAACTACGCCCCATGTGTGTTTGTAGGGTGAGCTTCTTTTTGTTTATGTGTGTTCCACCAGTATAGTACTGTAAGGCGACTTTATCATCAAGGCAAAATAAAATTGCACAGGCAAAGTAAAATGAGGGGTTGAAAAACTACAGGCTTCAGAGTATGTGGACCGGTTCCTTTAACTCATGACTCAAACACAACCCTATCTCTTAGGGCTGGTTCTTTTGAGGCGGCCCCAGAATTTGTCAGATTTGGACTCATCTCATTTGAGATTCTCTGACAGCTGGTACTGCCCCTTCCCGGTGACACCCTCCTGTCCCTTTGCTTCAGGACCTTGGACCACCCCACTCATCTCTTTCTCTGCCCACCCTACAAGCCAATCTCTTGGCTCCCTTCTGGAGGCATCTCTGCTATCTCGCAGCTGCCCTTGACTAATCTCACTCAGCCCCACAGCTTCAGCTTATACCTCTATCCCAAAGGCCCCCAAATCCATAGCTGCAGCACAGATTCCCCTCTTGAGTTTTGAATTGTATTTCAACTTCCTTTTTAACATTCCCATCTGAAGGTTTCCATAGAAGCACACACCCAGCAGGTCCCAAAGGAACATGCCGTTCCCCACCCCCCACATGCCCATCTCAGTTCCTGGCATTTGCATCCTTCCAGCTGCTCTGCCTCTTCCCTCTCCTCCCACATGCCAGCGCTCACCAGGCCCCACCCTGCGTCACGTGTGTCTGGAGTGTCCTCTTTCTGTTCTCCAGCACCACTGTTGTGGCCCGTTTTCAGAACCCATTTTCTCTCACCTGGGTCACTGGTGTAGCTTGTAGAGGTCTCCCTGCCTCTCTGTCATTCGATCACCTACCATCCGTCCACTGGGTAACCTGTGATGGCTATGCGGACGCACCACCCCTGTGGTTCTCAAAGTGTTGTCTGGGGCCCAGGAACAACAGCATTACCTGGGAACTTGTTAGAAATTCTCTGGCCCCATCCTAGACCTACTGTATCGGAAACTCTAGGGTGAGGCCCGGCGACCTGTGTTTTAACAAGCGCTCCAGGTGATTCTGATGCCTGTGAAGGTCTGAGAACCACTGCAGCTGCCACACCCTCCCTAAGTATCCGCCCCAGATTTAGGTGGTGCTGTGGGCACACAGCCGTCAGCTGGCAGCCCCCTCTGGTAATGCCACAGCTGCACTCGTGCCCTTCCTGGGAGGCTCACATCCAATGGCTGAGAGATGCCAGGGTCTAAGGGTCTGTTCTCTGCTCTCCCATTGCTCATGCTGCAAGAGGGAAGACGAGGCATAAGCAAGTACTCAGCCAGTCATTGCCATAGTGACAAGCGCTATGGAGAAAATGAGACCAGGCAAGGATGGAGCCTGCTGGGAGGGCTTCTCTAGACGGTTACTGTTCTAGGAGTCATGCTGCTTTTACAGTTACGTGTTTACGTGTCTACCTCACCCCAGCGGTGGACACCATAAGGGCAGGGACTGTCCCCAAGTCACCTTTATAAAACCCACCTGACACAGAGCATGGCGCCCAGTGACGCTCTGCTGGTGAACCAGGAAACTCCAAGGAAGACCACAGTCCTCAAATCCATGTATGGTAAACAAAAGGAGGAATTTCTTCTTGAAGCTAATTATTTAAATAATTGCCTCAATTTTAACCTGACTTTGAGTTTGCCTGGGAAGTGTTCTCTCTGAGATTTGGTCATCAGTGACTTTTATCCATTCCTCTTTCAACACTGCCATGGACGGTGTTATTCCCGATGGGGGGCTTTTGCCTCGGATGAATCCCCATGGCCAGATGGTCCTGGCTGGTAGCCATCCTCGGGTAGGAAATGAAGCACTTGGGAAAATGCTCGTGGAATTTATCGACTCTAATTTTAGGGATCCAGCAGGAAATGTACTTCCAGAGGGTCCAATTTCCTGCCAGGGGATCATTTATGTGCTGAGTGCTCATTAGAGCCGAATCCAAGAATCATTAGAAAGGAGAGCAGCTCTCCACTGCCCATCTGGTGCCTCACTGCTCTCCACGCAGGGGGTCCCGAACCTGGCTGCTCACCCGAATCTCTGAGGATGCACCCTGGGAAGCTCTAGTTTTAAAAAGCCCCCGAGGTGATTAGCCAACCAGCTACACTGGAGAGCCCGGGCTTCTGGGGTCAGGCTGTGCTGGGAAGAGTGATCTGCAGGCAGCCAGAAAGCTCATCTCTCCTGACCCTCACAGGACCTTCAGACACCTGAAGACAGGTGAATCTCCCATTCACGCCCCAAACGCCAGCCCAGCTTAAACATTCCCGCTGCTGGCAATGCCACTTTGAAGGGAGGGGTCAGAACTGTGAGGAGGTGGCACAGGCTGGCACTACTTTCCATGCACACCGCTCTCAAAGATGTGCCAGTTAGCCCAAGTGTGATCATCAGTATCCCCTGGGAACCTAAAATGCTACTGGATTAGAGTCTCTGGGTGGGGCCTGGCAATCTGCATTTTAACAGCCCCTCCAGGTGACCCTGACTCAAGTTTAAAGTTGGTGTCATTAAACGAAGGAAAGACATTCTCCTCTTTCTTTGTTTTATATTTAAAAGCCTTTCTGTCACAGGTAAACTCTGGGAGACAAGGAACCATGATTCCTGAACCCTAAGGGCCGCCTGTACTTTGTACCTCTGAAGTCTCTTGGCCCACAGAATAGATGATTCCTCCCTCTACCCTCTTCTTCAGTATTTCTTATGTTATTAGGGGTGAGAAATAATATAAGGGACCAGGGAGAACAGTGTTTACGGCTGAAAGCATTCTATGCTCCAATCTTCATGATCAGCATTAGGTAAGGGGTAGGTATTTTCTTCTATTTCTAGGACTGAAGAAAGTACTGCCAGCTCGTTAACTTAGCTGACTGTCTGCGCTAACAGCTTGCAGCAAGCCTAAGGAGGGGGGCACCTTTAAATTCTTGCTACTCAGAGAGTGGTCCGTGGACCAGTAGCATGAACATCACCTGGGAGTCTGTTAGAAATGCAAGCTCTCAGGCCCATCTCACATCTAGCGCATTGGAATCTGCACTTTCACGGGATCTCACGGTGATTCACAAGCTCGGCAAGCTCTGAGCATCCTGCTCCAGAGCGCCTCCTCTTCTGTACACACCACCCCTATTATCCCCCCGACAGTCCACATCCTACCAGTTATTCAGGAGTGAGGTGCAACCCAGAAAGATTACGCCCAAACGTAAATGAGTTTACGTTCAAGATTGCACAGCTGACAGAGGTTGGGGGTGTGTGTGTGTGTGTGAACTGAGGTCTGGCTCCTGACCTGCCACCTCCTGGCCAGAACAGGTGAACAGGCGGGGCCGGGCAGGCTGCAAGGGGTGTGGCCAACCGGCCTTTACCAATCCTTAGATCCCATCTCCCAAAAATTTCAAAGGAAAACAAAAGCATCCTCTGAGAGCCCTCAACCTGAACCCTGCCTTAAGCTGATTTTTGGTTTTGTTTTTGTTAAGAACGGCTGGTTCTCAACTTTTCTGCTTTGCCCCCATACCAGAAGGGAGAAATGATACTCGTAAGGAAAAGTGGCTCACCAGGGCCGAAAGGGTGGAAATGGAGGGGGAAGGTGAGTGTGACTGGAAAAAAGCCTCCCAGGTAACTGTGATCTATGCAGCCCCAACAGGAGTCCTCCTACCTGCCATCGGTGTTTCTAAAGCCCCATTGTCTGCCTCCGTCAGAATTACTCCGCCTCTTATTTTCAACCGCAGATTTGCCCACCTTACTGAATCAGTATCTCTGAGGTTAGAGCCAAGGTATGCACTTCTGACAAGTTCCCCAAGCAATTTTTTTTTTTTTTTTTTTTGCGGTACGCGGGCCTCTCACTGTTGTGGCCTCTCCCGTTGCGGAGCACAGGCTCCGGACGCGCAGGCTCAGCGGCCATGGCTCACGGGCCCAGCCGCTCCGCGGCATGTGGGATCCTCCCGGACCGGAGCACGAACCCGTGTCCCCTGCATCGGCAGGTGGACTCTCAACCACTGCGCCACCAGGGAAGCCCCCCCAAGCAATTTTAAGCCAAAGTTTTAGAAGCTTAGACAACTGTTGCTTTAGAACTCGGCCTTCGCATTTTTAACACCTGTGGTCGGGAAAGACAGCTTTTATTGTTCAAAACAAATAAATACCATTTCAACTCTCCCACCCTGCCCAGTGGAAGCATCTGACTGAGGCCCTTTGCAGATCACCCTGTAGGATAACACATAGAGGGAGCCTGGTCACCGTACGGCAAAAAGCGTGCAACAGATATGTACTGAATGAATAAATCAAAGGCGTGCCTCTGGGGGAATCCCACCTTATGGCTTCTCTCTCCCAGGATAAGTTACAAGAACCCCCATGGGCTGGACTTGTTTCTCGAGCTTCAGATCAAGTAGGGGTGATGTCACCATCCTTTAACTCCTGTCCCACAACCTGCGGGTCAGATGGCAGAACTTGATCGTCAAGGCCGCATCCACCCCACCCTTCACCTTGGCAATAAGGTGCCTCGAGACAGACATTTAAACTCCAATCTCCAAGTTGTCCAAGGCACCGGCATTCAGGAACGTCAGGTCCTAAAAGCCAAGATTCCTTTGGCTACACTTAGAATGTGATGCACGTCGGGTCTGCCTGGATCACTGGACTCTGTTCATCTCTGCAGTGACAAAAGGTTCCAAGGCTTGACACAACTGATTTTTGCTTGTGGACCTTTGGACTTTGTTTCTTGCCTTCCACCCTTCCACCTTCCTGAAATGAATACTCCTTAGTTCATCTGGTCCTGATTGGAAAATAACAATAGGAAAGGTGTTCCAACCTCACTCAGTGGCCTGTCCAGGCACCGCCAAGCTCAGCGGTCCCTTCATCTTCCGCATCCAGTTAAGGTGAAAGGAAACCTGAGGCTCTGTGTGCTGGTTATAAAGACATCCTGCTTAGTGCTGACTGCACAGTCAGCTTGAGACAGAATGTCAGAGTACGGGCAGGCGTTTCCAAAGCAAACTCCAAATGGCTACCCTTATCCCGCTTCCTGGACGGTGGGGGGAGTTGGGGGGTAGGGAGGGTATGTTTTCACTTGGAATCCTCTGGGTCAAATTTCCGGATGAAGTTGCTTCCCTGAGTTGGCTATTTTGCTTGCTTTCCTGATTCTGGAGGTGACTTCTCTTTGAGTCTGGAGGTGACTTTTCCGCTTGTCAACCACCAATTCCCTCTGTGCACTCAGCTCTTGGAAACACAGTGTATTGTGGTGGATGGAGAGGCACGGGTGCCTTAAAAAGATAAACTGCCATCATAAAAGAAAGCAGCCCTGTATTAAGTCAGGCAAGGTCAAAAGACTCAACAGAGCAAATAACACAGACAACATTTTGTGAAATGTTAATAGTAAGCAAGGGCTTATCTTTGCCAGGATGGTCAACCACACCTATGTTATAGCCAACATTAGAAGCCAGCACATCTCTGGGTACCTGGCAGTGATCACGTGGAGAGTGAAACCAAGGAATGGGTAGGGGCACTAAAAACGTCAACACACTCTCAGAAGAACACTGAGCAGTGCAAAAGCCCAATTACGCCTGGAGCAGTATTAATCATGTTTGGCCTTTGAACTGTAACAAATAAGCTTATTACAAAGTTTTCCGGGCATATTTAGACTTTAAGATGTTGATATTTTGTAAGGCCATATTAGCTACGGGGCAGCAATACACTCAAGTTACTTTGCTCTTTCCTACTAAGCGCTAAGTGCCTTAACGGTTCTTAGGCGTCTTAAAGGCCCTGGTCCACCTCTCCCCAGAGCAGGGCACACACACAAAATGTACCATGGACACAGGGCAAAAGTGAAGAGTCTTTCGCTCGCCTTTCTCCCCCAATCTGTATGGAAGAGAAAGAGATTGTTCCCACAGAGCCAGGATGAGGTGTAGTCACCTTTGCTCAAACGCAAACACAGGAACATATCCCAAAGGGGAGACAGGTGCAAGGTGGGACAGAGAGCCGTGTGTTTGGGGCTCCAGGGCCGCTTTTAGCCCCTCACACAACACTGCTGCAGCACTGCTTCTAAAAGCCTTTCCCAGAGGCCCTGGAGTCCGTGGAGGGAGAGAGGGAAGCCATTCCTCTGCCCCTTGGGGGCTCACTGAACAACTATCATTTTCTAATATTGAGAGAAAGAACTGGGCTTGTTTCCTTGTAGCTTTGGAAGTGTCCTCAGAGGGCCACTTTCAGGGGCTGGAAGAAGGGGAGCTTGGAGGAGCTCAGGACCCCAGGCACCCCTGGCATTTGACCTCTTTGGGTCTCTATCTCCCCATCTGTAAAGTGAAGGAATGGGAGGAGATGACTCCCCCCCTCCCCCCGCACCAAGGGCACTTCCAAGTTCCAACACAGCATGATTCCGGAACACTAGGAGGAGAGGGTAGAGGAGAGAGGGAAAGGCAGGAGGGTGGGGGGAGAGAAGTATAAAACTGGGAGAGAAAATACAGGATTCTCAGAAACATTAACATTCCTTTCTCCCTCTTTCTCTGTGATAATCGCCACATGAACTCCATAAAGAAGCTGACTGCGCCACACACAGGGCATTGGGTTAACTTTCCAAAGCTTTCTCCCCAACGCAGAGAATGGATTCCACTCTTCCAAAAACCAGCATCAGCTTTCCTTAACATGCCCTAAGCCCCATCTGAAGACTCCTTGCTAAAGTGCCTAAAATAAGAGCTTACTTTTAATAGGTAGCAATTCTAATAGGTTAAGTTTGGGTAAATCCAGCAATAGTAAGAAAACATAGGTGGCCAATAATCCCCGGCCAAGTTAGCTTCTGAACCCTGTGAAAATGAGAGAGCCAGGGGCAGGAGGAAGGGCGAGGGAAGGGAACCAGCATTTATTAAGTGGGCAATTTTCACGTATTATCACATTTGCTCCTAATGACAATCCTGTGAGGCAGTTAATAATTCTCTCATGTGACACGTGAGGAAAGCAGGGCTCAGAAAGGGAACACGGCAAGGTCACCCACTGCCGGAAAGTGGGCCGGGGAGGGTTAAACCTGGGGTAGCCAACTCTACTGGTCCAATGCACTTAACTCAGGAGAGAAGGCTCAGAAAACACAAATTAAACCAACTGCCCTGTGTGACAATGTGTGTGTGGGTCCTCTGGAGCTAAAAGCTGCACCACCACCACCCTGCTAATGTCAGTTTCCTCACCGATGCACCAGGCTGCCTGGGTCCTGAGGACGCTGCTCTCCAGGGAAGGTCAACACATCAGACTACAGGCTTCCTCCTGGTAGGGGCCAGGGACTGGTGGGACACACAGCCAAGCGTTTAGAGCTTTATAGGGGAGCCCTTGCCCTAAAAGCTCAGACCCCTGCTTCTCCATCCGTCCGGAGAAGCAATGGGCTTACCGCCCTTTCATCACTCTGCCCGCGAGCCCCAGCTAGGTCAGCTGCAATGAGCACACTCCTCCATAGGGACCCGAGAGGATACTGCAGGACTGTTCATCCTTGTTTCAACATCCTTATCATGCTGAGGAAGATACAAAGCAACCAAGGAGACACTCCCTCAGCCTCCACAACCAGCCGACATAAGCTGCTTTTTCAGAGTCAAGGGAAGTAACACCCACACGCCCCCCGGCAGCGGGGCAGCTGCTGGTCCTGGTAGCTTCTCTTCCGTGCTCCCAGGAGTTACTCAGCACATGTTTCCTGAACAAGATGGTTAAAAATAAGCACGGGGGGTGGAGGGGACTTTGCAAGGGCAATTATAAAATGGAGAGTAAGAGGGGGTTGAAGATTCATGGAGATGGAAGGCAGGCTAGGACGGGAAGGGAGAGGCATGTGGTGGGCCTGGGGCCCTCCTGTGGGGATTCCACACTCCTATGCTGCCACCGTCCTTGTCACCGTCCTCATCATCCCTTGTTTCTGCCCTTCAGGGACATTTCCAAAGGTTCTTCTCTTTGGATGCTAAGACTCTTAATCTGAGATGGGAGTTAAGACTGTGCTAGTAATTTTGGCGTTTTTTTCCCCCTTCCCTTTCTTTCTTTCTTTCTTTCTTTAGGCTGTGCTGTGTCTTAGTTGCGGCATGTGGGATCTTTAGTTGCAGCATGCGGCCACATGCAGACTCTTCATTGCAGCATGCATGCAGGATTTAGTTCCCTGACCAGGGATCGAACCCAGGCCCCCTGCATTGGGAGGGTGGAGTCTTAACCACTGGACCACCAGGGAAGCTCCTCCCCTTCTCTTTATTATTTTTTAAATTATTTTTTAAAAAATAAGTTTATTTATTTATTTTTGGCTACGCTGGGTCTTTGTTGCTGTGCGCAGGCTTTCTCTAGTTGCAGCGAGGGGTGGCTACTCTTTGTTGCAGTGCGCGGGCTTCTCATTGTGGTGGCTACTCTTTGTGTGGAGCACGGGCTCTAGGAACGCGGGCTCAGTAGTTGTGCCTCGTGGGCTCCAGAGCGCAGGCTCAGTAGCTGTGGCGCACGGGCTTAGTTGCTCCACGGCATGTGGGATCTTCCTGGACCAGGGCTCAAACCTGTGTCCCTTGCATTGGCAGGCAGATTCTTAACCACTGCACCACCAGGGAAGTCCCCTCTCCTTCTCTTTAAATTGAGGTTTATGTTCTGGTATCAGTAAACACAAGCTCATTATAGGACAATTTGTAAAGTAAAGAAACAAAGAAAAATTTAAGTAGAATATCATTGTGCAAAGACAACCACTGCTAACATTTTTGGTAGACTCCCTTCTAGGATGTTTCCTATGCATTTTATTAATATATGTATATCTGTTTATTCATAAAGACACAGTTTTGTTATAACTGTGCCACATTATTACAAACTCTTCCAAACTCACTTCATGCACCATCTAACATGCTATCATATGGACACAATGTGCTATCCCCCTGGTGGTGGATGTTTCGTTGGCTGGGAGGAATTTCTGCTGTTTGGGGGCTCATTTCATTTCAATATAAACATCCTAAAATCACCTACTATGGTAACAATAAAACCTCACCACTCTACCCTATGTGCTCACAATGGTTTCATCCACATGTTTAAAAAAAGGTCCTAAGTTAAAGTCGTAATGTTTTTGTTTCTGAACGTAAATCAAGAGGTTTTTTTTTTTTTTTTCAATATACATACTTGTGATAAACAGGTGGCAGCACAGGGGCCTAAAGAGTGAACGACCACAGACATTAAGCGCCCGAAATGTACCATCAAAAAGGAAGTTAACACACTTTTTTTAGATCTCCGACTGACATAAGAGGTGGGAGTCTTCGTAAATAGTTTAGCTTCTTTCATCTGCAGATAAACAATTCTCACTTTTATTTTTTCCCCTCTAGGTTTGTTTTTAAAGTCTCTTTAGAGAATCTGTCCTGATGTCAACCTGTATCTGCTAGGACCGTCAGGTGCGAAGGGCCGGGGGGGATCACAAGCCGGAACTCAGTGGGAATGTCCACTGTTTGCTCTGGGGCCTTAAACAAAGCTGTCCAGACTCGGGACAGGAGCCTCCACTCCTTCAGTGGAAGAGTCCTTCCCACGTTCTCAGAGCTTAAGTGGGTCATGTTCATTAGTTAACGGGGAGGTGAAGAGCGCAGACTTGGGAGAAAAGCTCCCAGGATCCAAACTTTGGCTCTGCCACTTACCAAGAGTTTTGACTTTGGCCAAATGGCTCCCCTGTTCATGCCTTCCCTCTCCTCGGCTGTAACAGGGGATAGCAATCATTCCCGCCTCATGAGTTGGATATTTGTAAGGCGGGGTGCACACGGCCTGGTGCACGGCAAGCCTCCTCCGTGTTCCTGTGGTTGTCATAGAGACTGGGCTCCCCCTCAGCATAAGGCCAAGGACACAGGATCCCCGTCTTCGACTCTCCACACGCGGCAGCACAGTTCCCCAAACGCAGCAGCTGGGGATGTGGTCAGGAGTAGGGGTTGCAGCCGAGTGCCACCACACTGCATGCTGGAAGGCAGAGCCCCTTAAAACTCAGATATGGACGGAGAGATGGAACACGGTAGTGTTCATATTCTTCTCTGGCGAGCACGAGAATGGATTCATCCAATCATTCAATAAAAATGTAACAAGCACTAACCATGTCGGTATCCTGGGCTAGGCTCTGGAGCTCTAACGCCAGCAAAAGAGACATGGTTCCCTGCCCCCCTGAGCTTACAGTCTGGGGATGAGGGGTGTAGGGGTGCCAATGCAGGCACAGTTGTTTATGTTTTTAAAAAGTTACAGTAATTATACTTTCATTGAGGTCATTTTAGTGCCAGGTACTTAACACGCATGAGTTTATTTCATTCTCACAACAGTCTTCTAAGGTAGGTGTTACGTTATTAGGATCCTCACTTGGTGGATGTGAAAACAGAGGCACAGAGAGGTTAATTAACTTGCCTAAGATCACACAGGCAGTAAGGACAGAGCCAGCATTTGAACCCAGGCAGTCTGGCTCCAGAGCCCATGATCTGAGGACAGCTGCCTTCTGTCTCTGTAGGCGCAGTTATGAATCAAATAATCAACCAAACATGCAACTGAACTTGTGCTGCAAAGGAGCGGTTAGGAGCCCGTGGGCATCCATGATGGTGGCAGTGGCGGTGGGGGTGAGTCTGACTTAGTCAGGGAAGGCTTCTCTGAAGAGGTAAGGCTTGCACTGAGAACTCCAGGATGAGAAGGTGTTAATTAGGCAAAGAGGAGAGGGGAGCATTCCAGGCAACAGGGGTATAGCATGTGCAAAGGGCCTGTGATGGGGCGGAGCCTGGAGAGTTTGTCGGACAGAAGGTCAGTGTGGCTGCAGCTCAGATGGTGAGGGGCTGAATGGTGCGATGAGCTTAAAGGAATGGTTAGAGACCTGGTCATGCAGCCCTGTGGGCCTGAAAGGAGTTTGTTTCTTACCCTCTGAGCAATTCTAAAATCAACGAAGGGCATGAACAACAGATCTGCATTTTGAAAAGGCTATAGGGTTGCAGTGTAGAGTTATCATGGAGAAAGGCCAGACCAGTTAAGTAGTGCAGTAAGTGATAAGGGTGGCCTGACTGACAGGAGAGCAGTAGACAGATCTGAGAGATAACTGGGAAATAAGCACAACCTGGATCAAAAGAAAACAAACGCTGCTATGTGAATGTTCATAGCAGTACTATTCACAAGAGCCAAAAGACAGAAACAACTCAAATGTCCGTCACCTGATGAACAGATAAACAAAACGTGCTACATCCATACTCTGGAACAGTACTGCACTAACCCCCCCAAATGAGGAACTAATCCCTGCTACCTCATGGACGAACCTCGAAAACATTATACTGAGTGAAAAAAAACAGATACAAAAGGCCACAAATTGTATGATTCCATTCACATGAAATGTCCAGAAGACGCAAATCCAGAAACAAAAGGCAGACAGGCGGTCGCCAGGTGCAGGGGGAGGGAGGGATGTGGAGTGACCGCTTAACAGGTGCCGGCTCTCCTTTATGGATGATGAAAATGTCTTGGACTTAGAGGTGACAGGTGCACAGCACTGTGAAGCTACTAAATGCCACTGAATTGTTCACTTTCAAGTGGACTCTTAAAATGATTAATTTTATGGTATGGGATTTTATGTCAATAATTTAAAAAGTGACTTGGGCAATGGACTAGATGTTTAAGATAGAGCAGAGAAACCACTCTTTCATTCAACAAATGCCATGTCCTATTCTAGGTACAGCTGTGAAGTCGGGCTGTCCCTCACGGAGCCCTAGATCAGGTGGGGAGCAGGGAAGCAGGGCCACAGCCCTGGGGAGGCCACCTCTAGACAGGGTTATTCCAGCCTTCTCTCCACATGGTTATATAATGCACCTGGGAGAGACATGCAGAGGCCGGTAATTCTTGGAATATAGGCTCTCTGAAGCTTAAAAAAGACAGTTTTAGGGCAAATAAAATAAACCCCTTGCCCAAATTAGACACTAAACTTGTGAGTAATGCTGGAAACTAATTATTCTAAGTGAGAGCAGGTCTGAAAATAGCAAAGCGTTTTGGAGGACTTTGTGGCTATTTTAGAAGAGCGTAGGAGAGCTGCAGGCAGAGTGAAGTCCCACAAGTTAGAGCAGAAACACTGGGATGGCCATACCACGGCTTGCACCAAACATGCCATTCCACAGATGCTAATGCTTTTACCTCGCTGGAGAAACACGCCAGCAATAAAGGTGGAGGACACAGAGTTTCATTTAGTACTTCCTACTGACACGCTGAACCAAAAACTCGACAGGAAATGTCAACCATACATGTTACAACATTTTACGTGTAAAGGAAAAAGGCATCTGCCCCAAGATGATGAGAACATTGCCTAACACAAACCATGTTGATTTAGCCAACCGTAGTTCTTCCTTTTATAGAGTCCTCTTCCCCCTTTGACATTTTCAGGTAAACAAGCTCAGAGAACGAGTGAGACGGGTATAGATGGAGGAAAGACGGTCTCTAAATCCCAACAAACCATCCCACAGTACAACTGATTACTAAGAGCAGTTTTACCCATGAGCAACAGAAAGCATAGGGACAGGGAGAGAGAAAGCCAACACAAAAGGGTGGGAAACAATTATGTAGGTACTTAAATCCGAAGGAAATAATGGAGGAGCAGAACAAAGCCAGCAGTTCACATCAGCTCCCCAACCCTAACCCTCCCACAGGAACACCCACATATTTTTTTAAAACCCCAGAGAGATATTTTCTCGATCCGTAAACACTGCAGACTAGTTCACTCTTAGACTCACTCTAGACGGCAAGGCTCCAGCACTGCCCATACGTGTTTCTGTGAATAATGCAGAGTTATTTAGGAACTGTCACATTAAACAGAATTAGTACTTATGGACCATTCAGGGAAATTGCTCTGGTTGCCATTTTTCTTATAAAACTCCAGCCTCCAGCTATATTCTAAATGGTGTTTCTGCAGCCTGTCCGTCTCAGCAGCAATAATCATAAAGACTTCAAAGCTGTGGGTGAAAGTATTACGGATTCATGACTTACTTTATTTTGACTTGCATTATGCCAAATCCTAGTCTCTAAAGCCTGCATATTTCCTATTTTATTTCAGGGCAAACCACATAGATTTGATTGTTCTTTTCTATGTGGGCAGCCAGGGATAGAAAGACCTGCAATTTTTCACTCCCAGACACTTTATGGCAGCAGGAACTGTAGGTGGTAGTTCATGAAAATAGCATCCTCATTTTGGAGAATGTCCTGAGACCCCTTGGTTCTCAATTTTTTTGTGCAAATGGGGAGAATGGAAAGCCAAATCCCCAAACTATCTTTCAGTCAACCTCCCTTCCCATCACATTTTTGGCCAGAGGCAAGTAAAAATAGCCAAACTGTCTGATGTTAGTTTCATAGGCTTTTCAGGCTCCTTCCCAATTACTGGGAGTGGGTGGAGTGAAAGCAAACAGGACAGAGGGGAGTGACACAAAGATCAAGTTACAACCATATGGGGCCACATGGACGTCATGACAGTGTCCTGCAAGCACAAGGATGACTCCATATTCATGGGTTGTAACCCCGGTGTCCTCTTTACTAGAACGCTTGCCATGAGCCAAGTACCACTGCTGGCTCTTTACACATGCTGTGTGATGTGACCCACACCACGGCTCTGTGAGGGAGGCATTCTCCTTGCTCAAGAAATGAGAGATGTAGGGCTGGAGGGGATAAGATCACCCATAGGGCAAATGGCTGCGCCAGGACCCAAATCCATGTCCGTGTTCCCATTATAGCACGCAGCTTCCAGCTGAGGCAACTACAAGGAGGGCAGTAATAGGATCAAACTTGCATTTTAGGAGGGTTACTCTGGTAACCATACAAAGGAAGGATTGAAACGAAAATTACAGAGACCAAGAAGTAATTTTATATGTTTTAACTTTTCTCTCTGCTTCCACATTTTCTAGACATTTCACTTTTCTAGAAAGTCATAGTATAAATACCAATTAATTGGCTTGAACTTTGTCCATGAAGAAGATGTATAAGCACACACACACGCTTTGTTTTTCATAAATAAAAGGTGTTGTTACTAAATAAAGCACCAAAAACAACATAAAAAAAGTCCCTCCCACATCCTAACATGAAGGCTAGAAATACTTATTACTTCTTCCCCTCTTGTTCACAAACATAGCCAAGCAAGCTAAGTGCATAACAAGGACGTCTGGGTGATGAGAAACAAAATGAACAATCGATACGCGGCCATTTATTTTCTAAGTAGAGGTTTCAGCCAGATGGAGAGAGGGAGGGAGACAAAGCATGCCTGACAGAGAAGATTAGCAATAACGCAAAACTACAGTCTCATGATTTCATAATCAACGGGGAAAAGGCTCTAATGCCCCCATCCCCACTCAACCTTGGAGCTGGTGCAAATGTTGGGAATTCAGGCAAAAACCCAGAACTTGTCATTTTCCCTTCCAGGTTCAGCCCTTTGGCTTGTTAATGCCGGGGATCTTGTTTTAGTCCTGGGTACTTCTCATCCCTCTGGATCCCTAGAGCTGGACACAACAAGAAGATGTTCTGTGACACAACAGTGATTCTACAGAGCCACGAAATCTCTTGACTGGCCACTTGTGTAGGAAGCCACTAACTGCTAACTAGGAGGGCAGGTAATTTTACAGTAACTCATATATGGAGAGCTGCTTTGTTTTCCCTGGCTGGCTTCTTCCAACCTAATTAACTCTGCATGTGAAAATAAGCCTGCATTTCGTGGACAAGGGTTAGGGGGGACAGACAGGGCAAGAGAAGGAATGGGGCGGCAGTACAGAGTGCGGTGGGGAAACCAAGTCTAGGATCTAGAAAGGGGTCCTGGATTATGCTCATAAGGGATGTCAGTATACGGTTCTGAATTTCTGCAAAGATAGATCAAAATCTCTAAAAGTGGGTTGGATGCTTTCCCAGAAGTTGGGAGTCTTGTTAAGGCCCAAACTCACCATTTCAGTGCCTCCCAAAGGTTAACAAAAAATACTTTATCAGCTGTAGGAATTACTCGTTCTAAGTAGGTGGTTAACAATCTGATAGATCTCTCCACTGAATTAATTCTGGCAAAGCAAGCCTTAATGACCAACTCAATCAGGATAATTTTACCTAATGAGAACATCCAGCATAAATGTTTTTAGCAACTGAGCCAAATAGTTTCACCTGCCAGCCCTTCCATTTCATTTAAAATTATAAAGAAGCTCGAATTTTGCTGAATACAAAGTCACGCTCTCAAGAAATGAGTGAATGAATCATTCACAAAAAGTCTCAGAATTCTCTAAAACAGTGAATTGAAAGTTCTCTCTGTACCAACTCATTGTTAGCATTTCCTGGTAAGAGAAGCATTTTAGGGTGGACCAAATAAGACAGGAAATTGCATATAACTCCTGTCATCATGGCTGTGTGAGTGTTTGTATAAGGTGATGGCTACATGGAACAATTTTGGGGGTAATGCAATGAGTTGGGCATATTTTCTTACTGTTCAAAAGCAAAAAAGAGTTAAGAGACTAACAAGGCAGGAGGGAAAAGTGCTTAGGATATACCCAAAGGTAAGCAGAGCCTTTCCAGTGCTGGAAAAAAATCCCAGAGCATGCCGTCTTCCCCTCTTTCAAGCCAAGAAATGGTCTAGAATGGCAGTTTTCAAGCATTTCTGACCATGACTCATAGCAATAAATAAATTTTTATATGTCAATCTGGTATATTCTATCCATGTGTCTGCCTGCCAACTGTGTAGGTATGTCTGTATCCATCTATCCACCCATCCACCTATCCATTCATCCAGCCAGCCACGCACTCATCCATCCATCAATCCATCCATATACATATACAATGAAACAAATGATGGTTGTAATTTACTCAATTGATTTCATAACCTATAATTTGAGAATTAAACTCAGATATTTCTTAGTACAAAGTCTTTGGTCTTACTAGAATATCAAAATGCTGTCTACTTTTCATTTTTCTCTTTGCCAAAACCAAGTGAAATGTTTTGTTGGACTTTATGTAGATAATGCCTTAGAAGTCTCCTCAAACAAATGAAATTGTGTCACTAAATTTGAACCAGCTTTGGGACACTGAGTAAGTAAGAGCCACTTTTCAGAAACCCCCAAAATAAAATACCCCTTCAGTAAATGTGGTGTCTAGGAATATAGCCAGCTTTCAAAATTCACTTGCTTCTAATAAGATTAGCAGCTAAATTTTCATCTGAAACAATGAAGGCCAGAAAGCAGTAGAATGACATATTCAAAGTACTGTCAATGAAGAATCATATCCAGAAAAACCATCTTTCAAAAATGAAATACATTCCCAGACAAAAAAAAAAAGGGAGAATTTGTTCCTAGCAGATCTTCCTTATAAGAAATACCAAAGAAAGTTCTTCAGGCTGAAAGCAAGTGACCCCAGACCAACTCAAATCCTCATGAAAAAAATGAGAAGAACCAGTAAAGGTAATTATATAATTATAAAAGACAGTATGAATACATATTTCTTCTCCTTTATTCATATTGTGTGAATATTAATACATGTATACAGTTGTATTGTTGGGTCTATAACATATAGAAATATAGCTGACTACCACAAAGGAGCTGAGTAGGAGTAAAGATGAGCTAAAATAAGAAAATGATGCCAAATGGTAACTGGAATCCACAGGAACATATGAAGAAAATCAGAAATGATAAAGAAGAAGGTAAATGTAGTTAACTCTCTAAAATATACTTGTTCTCCTCCCTTCTCTCATCTTCTTTAAAAGACATAAAAGTATATAAAGTAATGATCATAAGAATATATAGTTGGGTCTGTAGCATAGTTAGATGTAATATGTGTAACAATAGCACAAAAAGGGGGAAGAGGGAATAGAGCTACATAGGAGTAATGTTTCTACATCTCATTGGAATTAAGTTAGTATAAATCTGATAAATTAAGATGTACATGGTAAACTCTGGAGCAACCACTAAGAATATAACTCAAAAAGCATAGCAAAAAATATCATTAAGGAAATTAAAATGCTACTTCAGAAAATATTCACTTAGTGTAAAAGAAAGCAGTGAAAGAGAAAAGGAGGAACAAAACAGACATAAGGCATAGAAAACAGAAAGTAAAATGGCAGATGTAAACTCAACTATATCAATAATAACATTAAATGTGAATGGATTAAACAACCCAATGAAAAGGCAGAGACTGTCAAACTGAGTAAAAAACAATATCCAACTACAGGCTGTGTAGAGGAGATAAATTTAAGATTCAAAGATACATGTAAGTTGAAAGTAAGAAGACTGAAAAAGTTACATCATACAAACAGCAATCATAAGGAAGCTGGAATGGCTATACTAGTAACAAAAACTAGTATCAAACTAGTATCAAAACTAGTATCAAAAAATAGTCTTCAAAACAAAAACTGTTACTAGAGATGACAAGAGATTTTATAATAATAAAAGGGTCAATCAATCAGAAAGACATAACCATTATAAATATACATGCACCCAATAACAGAGCCCCAAAATACATAAAACAACAACTGTCAGAATTGAAGGAAGGAACAGACAATTCAACAAGAGCTGGAGACTTCAATACTCCACTTTCAATAATGGATAGAACTAAACTGATCAACAGGAACTGAAAGACTTAAACAACCACATAAACCAAACAGATCTACAGACATTCGCAAAACACTCATCCCAACAACAGCAAAACACACATTCTTCTCAAGTCACATGAAATAGTCTCCAGAATAGACCACACGGTAGATCACAAAATAAGCCTAAATACATTTAAAAGGACTGAAGTCAAGTAAAGTATCTTCTCTGATGACAATGTAATGGAATGAAATTAGAAATCAACAACAAAAAAATTGGTGGGAAATTCATAAATAAATGGAAATTAAACAACACACTTGCAAATAAACAATGGGTCAAAGAAGAAATCACAAGGGAAATCTAAAACAAAAACTGTGAGATGAATGAAAATGAAGATGCAACATACCAAAACTTATGGGAGTCATCAAAAGCAATGCTTAGAGAGAAATTTATAGCTGTAGATTCCTAATAAAGAAGAAAGATCTCAAATCAATAACCTAAGCTTCCAGTTTAAGACACTGGAAAAAGCAAGGAGATCCCAAACAACCCAAAAACCAAGGAGAAGGAAAGAAACAATAAAGATTAGAGCAGAAGTGAATGAAATAGGGAATAAAAAACAATAGAGAAAAATCAATGAAACTGAAAGTTCTTTGAAAAGCTCAGCACAAAAATGAGAAACCTTTAGATAGACTGACCAAGAAAAAAAGAGAGAGAAGATTCATGACATCCCCCAAACCTGCCTGAGCTCTAGCTGCCCACACAGACTGGGGAATGCTGTCAGGGGAAAAGCCATATAGATGTGGAACTCACCCAGTGCCAGTTCCTTCTTTGGAGGGTTGACATCTCTCCAGTTTTTGGTTTCTCTTAAGTGCCTTCAAATAGTTGTTTGCACTTTACCCAGAGTTTATAATTGTTATTTGAGGAAAGGTTAGTCTGATACAAGCTACTCTGGCATTACCAAGAAGTGGAACCTCCAGATGCCCTCTCAAAGAGGAAAGAGGGTGTCTCAAGGGGAGAGTCAGCACAAGAAAAATATTAACATGAACACATTATGTTTAAATCATAGGTTGGTTTAAAAAAAAAAATCATAGGTTAGACAAGTTCATAAAAGCAGCCCACCATTTATGAGCCACCAGAAGATGCCAGCAAAATTCTCTCTAGTTGATGATAAAATGATTCTTAGCAACAGATGGAGAGGGGTGATTTTTCAAGGCCCCCTTGACTTTCAAACCTGAATGAAATGATGTTTCTGCTTTTGTTATAGGTCTTGCTTTGGCCTCTGCCTGAGTTTGCAATCTATATGGCTATTATAAGATTTCTCTTCTTTTCCTCTACAAGTCCAGAATCAATTAGGAGACTAAGAAGTAATGAAGCTTTTAGAGTATGAAGACAAAGTAATGGAACCATCAAGGGGAGTGTCCCCAAGGACAACCATCACAGGTAGAAGACAGCAGTTGATTCAGACTCCCCAAGCAGTACAGCTCACCTAGATAAGACAAGCTCTAGGAATGCTTTCTTTCCCTTTCCCACTCCTATTTGTATCTAAATGGGTTCAAAATTTTTCAAAATGTTTTTTAACATAAATTCATTATGGATGCAGTATAAAAACAGAAATAGGTACCCAGAAATTACAAGAAAATGGATAATAGCATATACAAATTTTAAGTTCTATATAAAATTATTTCATAATACTTTTCAATAGAAAGCAAAAACTATTTTCAATAAAAATGCTTTGGGGGCTTCCCTGGTGGCGCAGTGGTTGAGAGTCTGCCTGCCGATGCAGGGGACACGGGTTCGTGCCCCGGTCCGGGAGGATCTCACATGCCACAGAGCGGCTGGGCCCGTGAGCCGTGGCCGCTGAGCCTGCGCGTCCGGAGCCTGTGCTCCACGACAGGAGAGACCACAACAGTGAGAGGCCCGCGTACCGCAAAAAAAAAAAAAAAAAAAGCTTTGGGTTAGAGGTTGGCTAGGGTAAGCTATGATTTATTAGATTAACTGGGACAGGGGCTAGGCTCCTAAGGGTTAAGTACCGCTGAGAGGAGATGAAGGTTGGTTGAGTAGGGTGGGAATTTACATTCAAGATAACTATGAGTACATGAAAGAAGAGAAATAGGACAGTAGCAAAGAGGAAAGTAGGACAGTAGGAACACATTTCAGATTTCAGGAGACCTAAATATGTCTCAAGTTACCAGTGAAGAAAATGATGCTAGAAAGAAAGGGGTGAAGAATGGGATCACAGGTACTCTATGAACCAGATAATCTCCTTAGAATAACCAATATGGGATCAACCATAAATCACGAAAAGGTAACCAAAGGGATGCTATTTCTGTGCCAATGGGATGCAGTCTCATCTAAAATCTGACTGGCCTCTAACCACATGAAGGACCCTCCCTGCAGACCCTGGGCACTATGCCTCCCTGGGAAGGGTGAGCCGTCCCACTCTGAGAAAAATTTCCTCACTAGGCTACCATTTCGTAATGAGAGAAGATATTTCAGCATTTCTGGGGTAGAGAAATGAGTCCTACCTACACCAGGGCCCAGAAGTATGACCCTGAAGGCCTCCATGGGGAAGCTTCAAGAATATGTAAATTCAACCGCATGTATAGGTTCATAGGTGCATTTTTGTGGATGGGGTCGTACAGCTCTCACCTGATACTTCAGAGGTCAGCCGCCAAGCACCACTGATCTAGAACAGGAGTTGGCAAACTTTCGGCAAAGGTCCAAATAATAAATATTCAGGGTTTTGTGGGTTATACCTTTTCTGTCACAACTACTTAACGCTGACATTGTAATGTGACAGCAGCCACAGACAGTGAATAAATGAATGGATGCATTGGCATATTAAAAAAACTTGATGTTTAAAAACTAGCTATCGCCACATTTGACTGGAGGGCCCATCATCATTTGCCCTGATGTAGAAAGACCCTCCTGTGCAGGACTCCCGGGCACTCAGAGGGCACTTCTGTCTTGGTGCACAGCCCCATCCTCCAGATTCCCTGCCATCCACCTTGTTCCTTCCCCCTGGCTCCTCCAGCCATGGCTGGAGGTCTTACGGGATCTTCAAAAGTTGATTCCATGGGCTTCCCTGGTGGCGCAGTGGTTGAGAGTCCGCTTGCCGATGCAGGAGACGCGGGTTCGTGCCCCGGTCCGGGAGGATCCCGCGTGCCGCGGGTGAAAAAGTTGATTCCAGGAATATTAAATGAATGATAAAGGAAATTTAAAAGGAAAAATGAATTACCTAATTATGTTTTGTTTTTTTCATATTTCCTTGGATGCTACGAGAACATTATGTGCCCCCAACCATGACCTGATTTTGTTTTGGTGTTTTGGGGGGCATTGCTTATCACTATTGTATTTAAATAAGTATTTGTTTACTTGTTAACATTTTCCTCACCAATTATGTGAGCTACATGAGGGTAGGAAAGATAAGCATCTTGATCACAGCTGTATGTGTCTCCCAGCCTAGTACAAAGCCTGACACAAGTACTTAATAAATATTGGTTGAAAGAATGAATACATATATTTTTACATAGTTGTAATTACAGCAGGTACAACTGCTTATCCTCCTTTTTGTAAACATTATATCGAATTTCTACAAGGCTAAATGATTATCATCTTTAATGGCCACATACACCAGACCATGGGCAGACCTACCACAGACTGTTTAAATCCACCCTTCCTACTGAGCAGTGAACTGCCTGCAATGATTCATAATTATAAAGCATGCTGTCAAATGCCTTTTCCACATATTTATGGATCATTCCTTAAATACACTCCTAGGAATCTACCTTGGTCACAGGGTAGGGGCATCTCAAAGGCTAATGAAATACACCACCCCAGAGCTTCAAAAGGACAGCACCTTGTCACTATCCTCCCTAATGAATGGGAACACTGGTGTTATCACAACTTCAACATTACATATCATTGTTTAAAAACCTTTGCCGGGCTTCCCTGGTGGCGCAGTGGTTGAGAATCTGCCTGCTAATGCAGGGGACACGGGTTCGAGCCCTGGTCTGGGAGGATCCCACATGCCACGGAGCAACTAGGCCCGTGAGCAACAACTACTGAGCCTGCGCGTCTGGAGCCTGTGCTCCGCAACAAGAAAGGCCCACGCACCGCGATGAAGAGTGGCCCCCGCTTGCCATAACTAGAGAAAGCCCTCGCACAGAAATGAAGACCCAACACAGCAAAAATAAATAAATTAATAAACTACTACCCCCAACATCTTCTTAAAAAAAAAAAACAAAAAACCTTGCCAACGTAATAGTACATTTAAAATGATCCTGCGGGCTTCCCTGGTGGCGCAGTGGTTGAGAGTCCGCCTGCCGATGCCGGGGACACGGGTTCATGCCCTGGTCCGGGAAGATCCCACATGCCGCGGAGCGGCTGGGCCCGTGAGCCATGGCTGCTAAGCCTGCGCGTCTGGAGTCTGTGCTCCGCAACGGGAGAGGCCACAGCAGTGAGAGGCCCGCGTACTGCCAAAAAAAAAAAAAAAAAAAAAAAGATCCCTCATTGTTTAATTTGCTGATCTTTGATAGCTAATAAAGCTAAAAGGAATTAAAAAGTCCTATTTTGAGACTCTACTTTTTGCTCACTTCAAATAAAAGCTTTTCGTAAACAGAGAAAGGTACCAGGAGCCCCTCAATACATTGTATCTTGTGACGGTTTTAAAAGAATAGGAGAAAATGCATCTTCTTCCCTTTTTGAAAATGAACTGTGAAGCCTGACCCATAATTCACCAAGATGCTCCATTTTCTGACAGTTGAGGTACTTGTGGTGTAGCCCAGCCGAGAGCCCTTTCCAGAACGGGGTCAGGGCCCAAGTGTGCAGTTTGCAAAGCAGAGCTGGTGAGCGGCTGGCTGTGGGGGCCCCTGCGGGCCTCAGCCAGACTCCACAAAGCGAACGGGGGGAGCCTGAGCTCCACAGGGGCCCCCATTTCTGCTCACTAGCCCTTCAAGAAAGGTAGCAAGCTGCCTGCTGGAAGGGATTTAGCCAGGAACATGACTACAATGAATTTAATCATGATTAGACACAGATCTGGCTGATTCCACTTAAAAAAAAACCTAACAGATACATGAATACTGACCACTCAAGATGGCATTCAAATTAAGCTCTATGTGAAGGACTAGGCCTGGGAGAAAAATAAACCCAGGGAGCTGAAGAATCTCATTCTGATATTTTAAAATCAAAACAGAGTCCTGTTTTGTAAAAGGTGTATTTTATGTTAAGATTCTTGAAGCAATTCATTTTGACACAGAGCCTACAAAGGGTGAGTCTGCTGCGTGTTCTCTACCCTCCTGCACGTTTCTCATCACCTTCCCTCCCAGGCCCCTGGACCCTCTGCCGCCCTCACACCTCTGAGAGGTCCTCTGCTCTCAGATGCTCCCGGACAGTGTCCACATCCCGAGCCCTGAACCTCTGACTGCCCTCCTCCTCTAACCCCCAGCCCACGTTCTCTGTCTCCCCTGCTGGGCCAAGGGGAGCTCATGGAGACAAACACCACAAGCCTGTGTCTGTTTCGCCACAAGGATTAGAAGACCTGGGTTTCAGTTCTCTATCACCTGGGCCAGGGACCAACCCTCTGCATCTGCTCCCGGCCCTGAAATATGCAGCGACAGCAGCACCAGCAAAGTCTGCTAAAGCCGATGCCCAGGACAAACGAGATCATGGAAGACAGGCAGCAGCTGTACTGAAGGGAGCCCTGGAACGGAGCCGAGTCCACCAGGGTTGATGGTAGACTACCAACACAACTGTTACGGGCCCTGGACGAGGAGGACACTTCAACACCTCTGGTCTCTGTGTCCTGTCTGCAAAATGAAAAACGACAGGGTTGGATCCCCTGAGCTCTGACATTCTGGTTTTCCACATATGCCATTCAAATGTATTTTTTAATATAAATTTAATTAATTAATTTTTTGCTGCATTGGGTCTTTGTTGCTGCACATGGGCTTTCTCTAGTTGTGGCGAGCAGGGGCTACTCTCCGTTGTGGTGCACGGTCTTCTCATTGCGGTGCCTTCCCTTGTTGCGGAGCATGGGCTCTAGGCACGCAGGCTTCGGTAGTTGTGGCACATGGAGTCAGTAGTTGTGGCTCTAGGCACGCAGGTTCAGTAGCTGTGGCGCACGGGCTTAGTTGCTCCGCAGCATGTGGGATCTTCCCAGACCAGGGATCAAACCCGTGTCCCCTGCACTGGCAGGCGATTTCTTAACCACTGCGCCACTAGGGAAGCCCCAAGTGTATTTTTATAACTTTATCTCCCTTGGTATGTAGTGCGATTTAGGACAGCATAAGCACTCAATTGTTGCACACACTAAATTAACATGAAGTCCAAATCACAGTGAAAAATACTGTGTGTAATAACAGAGCTAGAGCTTATGTATGTGCGTGTGTGTATGTTTACAACATACCACCACCAGTTACAGATAAAAGCACTTGGCATCCTTAGGTTATTCATGCACTTCTATGTGACAATTATTTACCTCCTATTTCCTTCTGAAAATCCCCAGGAAGCTACTAACTTCTAATTCCAATGTTGCCCACCACTAGGGTTCAGCTGGAAGAGTCCCTGACTAGCCACCGTGTGCAAACGTCAAGTTCAGTTTTTCTAGTCTCAGGCTCGCTGGTGAAATGTATATGCTTTATCTCACGTGAAAGCACCAAGAGGTCTTAGAGATCATCTGCTCTACCTGTCGGAAAACTAGACTAAGGGTGGGACTTCAAAGCTGAGATTCTGGGAAAAATATCTAGCAGCAGCAGGCATGAAGACCTGCAGGCATTTTGTCCCAGACAATTTTGCAAATGCGGTGTGGGCAGAGGTAGGGGTAGGACTGGCGATGGCCATGGGTTGGGCGTCCTGAGCCTCTAGGAGGCCCGGCTCACACAGGCAGCTCTTCAGGCAGGCTTGGGTCTCGGGTGGGGTCAGTCGGTGCTCTGCCCTCTGGCCCTTCCAGGGAGAGGGTGACCTCCAGCTGGAGAGAATGGCCAAACTATTGTTCGCAGCTTTGCAGGAAGCTGTTTGAAAGGGTCATTGAAAAATGATCTTACTAAATCAAGCTGTACCAATATTTTTATTTCCTTTCATGCAATGCCGTGTTTAAAGGCATTAGATGGGGTCTGTTTATAAAGCCTGGGAAACAAGCCTATGTGACTTAAGTTCAGAAAAACAAAAGCGTCCTGCTCTTAAAGCACAGAGAACAGAGAGAGTGGGATGGCATGCATCTGTCTCAGAGCAAGCCTTTGCTCTTGGTGTCTAATGGAGATCTGGTCAAAAAAGCACATCAAATCCAAAACACTTTTTCAAGGAAATGTCACATATCCTGACATTTACGCATAATAAGCCATCTTCTCAAGGTTCTAACAGATTTTTAGAAAAAGAAGCAATTATTAATTGTATGGTTTATAACATTTTTTTAATAAATGAAAAATCACTGTCACTTGTCTGGGAAATGGCTTTATGTGGTGTTGGTGGAGAAGAGACATTCAGAGACTTGACCTCCCAGGTGTGCCCAGTCTCCACCCCAATCAATGGCACCTGAATTAAAACAAAGAGCATTTGAAGAGGTAAAAACTGGGACTCTACTGATCTATGTATGGGGTTCACTGGGCAGGTGTTCACCATTCTCCTCTCCCTGCAGGTGAAACACAGAAGCCCCCAAACCAGTAAGGATCACTGGAGCAAGGAGCAGAGAAAAATCTAGAAAACAGAGCATGAAAAGGAGAATTTTCGCCTCTTCACAGTGTGATCAAGGACCAATTGTGAAACCCAAGACTTTTAGAGACTTTTAGAGGAAGGCACCACAGAAGGAATAGAAAGCAGTTTTATGGGTAACGAAAGGGGCCCAGGCCTCCGAGGATGTCCCTCTGCCAGGTCCAACAGCCAAACAGAGGCGAGGTTGGGAGGGGACCCTGGCTCTTCTACAACAGACTCTGTGCATTGCAGAAACCCAGAAAGCCTTGGCACTTCCAAAAATGGACAGGCTCTCTACCTAAAGCCAAGGAAAGTACAAGTCAGGCAAATGGCTGGTAATTTTTAACTGAAACGCTAGATCATAATAACAATGTCTAATATTAGGGAGAAAAAGCACTAGAAGTTTTATTGTCTAGGAGACTCCAAAACACTGCGGCTGCTTTTTAGCCTTTTATATTATGTTTTACATAATTTAAATATTTTACTGGTCAGGTTGAACCTGCAAGTAGCTGTGAGGGAAATGACCCCTTCAGAATAGCTTCCCTCTTATAAGAGAAAGACTATCTGTCTAGAAGTGACCAGTCCTACCGTGGTGGGACCTCAGGAGTTTAGTAATTGCAAAACCCGAAAGCACGGTGCCATTTGAAGCCCAGCTGCAAAGACAGTTGAAGAGGTGTGAGGTTTGCAGGATGTGTGTTTAACTGAGGTCATTCTTGCTGGCTCTACCTATTAAGTTAAATGAGACTATTTTCTTAATGAAAGGAAGAAGCAGGCAAACTAAAGATAAAATCTGGGTTCTTACCAAATATCATACGGTATCACTTATAGGTGGAATCTAAAAAATGGTACAAATTAACTTATTTATAAAACAGAAACAGACTCACAGACATATGGTTACCAAAGCGGAAGAGGGGGATGGATAAATTAGGAGTTTGGGATTAACAGATACACACTACTATATATAAAATAGATAATCAACAAGGACCTATTGTATAGCACAGGGAACTATATTCAATATCTTGTAATAACCTATAATGGAAAAGTCTGAAAAAGAAGAGGTATATATATATGAATAACTGAATCATTTTGCTGTACACCTGAAACTAACACAACACTGTAAGTCAACTATACTTCAATTAAAAAAAAAAAAAAAGAATGGAAAAAACAAAAAAAACCCAAGAAAACAAAAAAAACTGGGTTCTTACAAATAGACTTATGGTGTTTACTTCACTTTTGGTGTGAAAAAAAGGAGCTTGATTGGCCACAAAAGCAAAAAGCTGACACCTCAGAGGTTCTCTGTGAAGATGGTCTAGTCAACAGCAGAGATGGTGATAGTAAATGTTACTCCTCAGGGAGAACTTCTTGGACTTTGGTGCACAAGAATCACCTGGGCTCTTGTGAGAATGCAAACTGAATCACGAGGTCTGGGTAGGGGCTGAGATTCTGCGTTTCTAACAAGCTTACGATGCTACTGGTCTGCAGACCACACTTGGAGTAGCAAAGCTCTACGGTCCACAAAGATCTTTCCTTGTGGTTCTTTAACTAGTCAGGTGGATGAGAATTGAGGAGTAAAACAATTACCTGTAGTGAACACTGAGAAGAGAATTGGTTTTGGAGGAGTAACTTTTTAAAAGTTTCAAAAACATACAAAGAATCTTCATATATAATAACGTGGACTTAGTATGTTTTCATGGCTGGATTAAAGAATTACAATGAGTAATTAAGAATTAATATGAGTGGAGTGCTTTGGCATTTAGAAAGCCCATTCACTGCACCGACTCATTTGGTTCTCATGTCACCTCTCTGAGCTCAGGCAGGCAGCCCCACCCTTGTCCTACCTGTGTTACCAATGAGGCTGGAGGGACGTTAAATTCAGAGCCAGAGCTCAGACACCTCCCCCCCCCCCCCCCGCCTGGTGCTTAAAGACTTTATTTGCTTTAGTGCCAACCAGCAGATGGACCACTAATCCAAACATTTTAAATTCTATAAATAAGATAATATTGTTTGGGTGCTTATCTCTCTAGCCATTCTCTTCTACGTTAACCTTATAGATTCGAATTAACGCCCATAGCCACATACTGGGGAAGAGTCCTGAGCCACCCAGGGGAGCAGCTTGGTATGAGTTGGGAGGCCCGTGGGGTGGCACTTGGGCCTCCTCGGAACCTGCCCAGCCTGCTTTTTGGAGCCCACCACACAGAACTTGAACCCATAACTGGCAAAAGATCCCCAGCTGAGTACTTGACTTGAACGTAGAAAACCAAGACACACTGGATAGCTCCTTCCAGGGCTTAGGTGGGAGGGAGTTTCCCAATCCTCAGAAGTGGTCCCCACAGGGGCTCAAACTCATGAACTAGCTTATTAAACAGAAAAAGCATTGGTTTTGGAAATGAAACTCTGGGGCTCAAATCCTTACTCCGACACTTAGGTAATTTTCCTCTGGCAAGTTCCCTAACCTTGCTGCCTCAATTCTACCATCCATAAGCCCAGATAAGAACACACACAAGCAGAGATGGAGGGAAGCACAGCATCTGGCATGTGGGCGGCGTCCTGTGTGCGGTATTTCCAAGCACAGAAAGCCTGCTCCAGAGCTTGGCCCACAGCAGGGCGAGCCTCTGCTTTCACTCAACTCTGAAAGAGCCAAGCAAGGAAGAGTTTGCAAGTGTTAACGGCCTATGAGCAATGTGGGGCGTTTTGATGAAAATTTTGCAAGGTTCACTGACTGTTAAGAACACAAAATAACAGACCAACTCTGCTATAAGTGCTGTCTCCGGTGACAGGGAGTTGAGTTTTTCCTGTGTGTGGCACTCTGCTCTAAGTTTGTAAAGCTGGGGTAAGAGGCACAAAATATTTACCTTTTCCAGGGCCTCTCTGTCAAGTAGTTCTTGCACAGCTAGCAGCTTGATGCTGTAAGAAAAAATTAAAACCACACTTAGAAACAAAACATTTTATATCACCAAGCATCAGACAAGTCACAGGAACAAAAGCCTGAAATTTTAGCCTGCATTTCTGCATCACCTCCCACCTCAAGGTAACCTTTGGTTTGAACTGAAATGACCATTTCAGAACTATTAAAAAGGTTTCTAAGTTGTAAAAGTGATTTTACCATGTGATCCAGCAATTCCACTTCCGGGCATATACCCAGAAGAGTTGAAAACAGGGACTCAAACAGTTATTTGCACACCCATGTTCACGGCAGCATTGTTCACAAGAGCCAAAAGGTGAAAACAACTTAAATGTCCATCAGTGGGTGAATGGATAAACAAAATATGGTACACATTTTATATATGATGAAATATTATTCAGCCTTAAAAAGAAGGAACTTCTGGGGCTTCCCTGGTAGCGCAGTGGTTGAGAGTCTGCCTGCCGATGCAGGGGACGCAGGTTCATGCCCTGGTCTGGGAGGATCCCACATGCCGCGGAGTGGCTGGGCCCGTGAGCCATGGCCACTGAGCCTGCGCATCCGGAGCCTGTGCTCCGCAACGGGAGAGGCCACAACAGTGAGAGGCCCGCCTACCGCAAAAAACAAACAAAAACAAAAAGAAGGAACTTCTGGCACATGCTATGACACAGAGGAACCTTGAAGGCATTATGCTAAATGAAATAAGCCAGACACAGAAGAACAAATATTATATGACTCCACTTATATGAAGTCCCTAGACTAGTCAAACCCAAAGAGACAGACAGTAGAATAGTTGTCTCTATCTATTGTCAGGGGCTGTGGGAGGGAGGAATGGGGAGTTATTATTTAACGGATATGGAGTTTCTGTTTGGGAAAAAATTCTGTAGATGGTGGTGATGGTGGCACAGCAATATGAATGTACTTAATGTCACTGAATTGTATACTTACTAATGGTTGAAACAGTAAATTTTATGTTACGTACATTTCACCACAAAAATTTCTAAAAGTAATTGATAGTTGCTTATGTAAGCAACCTGAATAAATTCAGAGGAATATAAAGAAGAAAATAGTTGCCCATGTTCAGCATTAATCTTCCCTTGATGTCCCTTTGATGAGAACAAACAAATAGCTTAAATCACTCCTTATGAAGAGGACCTGATCAGCTGCTCATTTGTTACCGTGCATGGATTGAGCCCTACTGTGTGCAGGTGGTCGAGGGCTCCTGATGACTATGACCTGCTCCCTGCCCACGAGGAGCTCACAGCCTCTTGGAGGCCACAGTCAGAGCAGAAGAGGACCAGTAGGGTGCCGAGTGGACTTTCTGGGGCACAGAGGGGAGCCCAGCCAGGCCAAGGTCAGAGGTGGCTTCCTGCAGGAGGGACCAGGTCAGCCTTGCCAGGGGAGGGGACTGGGGAGAAAGGTGACCCGCAGGGAGACAGCGGGGGCAAAGGCACCAAGGGGAGAGAAAGGGCTCGAGTGTACACAACTCATCAGTTTCCAGTTTAGGGACCAGAGTCCAGACTGCAGCCAGCAGCTGAAGTGAGGGAATTCACACATGGGAGCAGGTTTTACAGGGGAGATATTTTCCCTTTTGTGACAAATTGCTTTTGAAGTGTTTGCGGACGCAGTGAGCAGGCGGCCAAGGCTGGACAGGCCAGCACGCAGGAGGAAGCAGGAGCTCAACGAGACTGTTTAGGGGTGGGTCAGCTGTCGATGGTGTCATCGTGCTCCTTCCCCACCCAGTTAATCTGCTTGTGGTCGCTGGTCACTGTGTCCCCACCAACTTGCACAGGTTCTCTGGAGCAGAAATGGGCCCCATCTGTACCACACACCTCCATCAAAAGGGGTTATGCCCATGATAAGATTCACCTCCACGTACAGAATTCTTCATAATCTCTCTGCACAGCTAAGCAAGCACTGTCTAACCAAATGCAAAGGTTTACTTTAAAGCAACTTCAGCAAGTGCAATAAAGGTTTTCAAGGCCTACAAGAAACCACCACCACTACCAACAACAATTTAGCAGGCATCAGGGCTAATGGACAGGACCCTGGGCATTCCCTCTGCTCCAATCACTGACTTTCCTTCGTCTCTTGGATGGGTTTGCTTTTGTTGTTTCTCTGGCTTGGAACAGTCTTCCCCAAGATCTTGACAACAGTGACTGCATCCCATTGCATCATTTCAGTCTAAGTGCAAATGCTGCCTCTTCCAAGCAGCATCCCTGGTCACCAGGTTCGTTTTTGGTTTTTTCTTTTCAGTGCACTTACTGGTACCTTAAAACATTTTAGGGTGCTTTTGTCTGTTTCCTCCCAACCAGCACTGGAAGCTCTTTGACACTGGGAGCTCAAGGGTCTTCTCACTACATCTGCAGTGTCTATAACTGACACAGGAAGGACAGTCAGGAATATTTACTGACCTCCAGGCAGGGCCCAGGGGCTTAGAGGCCAAGTCGCTATCAGTGTGGACAGCTAAAATCACTGGCAAGCCTCAGTTTCTCCACCTGAAAAGGAAGGCCTCCAGTGAGATGACTGTGTGTGTCTTCCCCAGGGTGAACGGTGCTATGTGCATTTGTAGAAATGTCTGCCAGGATGTGTCTGGTGGCAGGTCAAAGCTATTGGCTACTTCTCAGTTCAGTCTGATTCCCAATGCACACCTCTAGATCCCCGGTTATCAATTTGGACAGCAAGTTATAGGCTAAGGAGACTCCAGTTGTAGATCAAGTTTCAGAAGCTTAAACTACTTCTGAAATAACCACTGGAAAATATTTTTACTGGAGGAATTTTTAAAATAGTTTCTCATTCCTGCCCTTCTCTATGGTCATGAAGTCCAGTTTAGGATCAGGTATCAGATATCGACAGGTTAGAGAAAAGGTTTAAACACTGTTAATACACTCAACTCTCTTCTTCTCCCTATTCACAAAGATACTACATTCAAACCACTGTAGAACATGATCTGAAAACCAACAGTTTGAGGCTTTGAATGAAGACGAAATTAAAACAACTTCAGTTGACTCTTCTTAGTCAAAACCTGAAGGATGTTGGTCCCTGCTCTCACCAGTTTACTTTCCTCTTGAACGGGAATGGCAAATACTTGGCATGTACACTCTCCAATCCTCTTCACCTCTTTCCATGGAACTCACCCCCTTTTAACTTAGATACAGCTTCAGAATCTTTCTGAACTCTCCAGTGAACCACAACCAATCTACTGAAGTTGACATGTGAGATTAAACCCATTTAACTTTTGCTCTAAAACCAATACCAAATAGGATTCATGTATTGGGTAGGGGCAGAAAAAAAAATAGAAACCTTTTCACACTACTAAAACCCAGCAACACAAAGGAGAAAAGATGGAAAAGATGGAGAAAAGAGGATAGAACACTCAAATCTAGAAGGTTTGAGTTTCAAAATGGAAACAATACATGTTAGTCAGAAGTTACTGCAACAGCTGCTCATAACATTGGATTTCTTCAGGAAGTTGTGTTTTTTTCCTCCTTAGAGCTATAATCTTTAAGAGTATTCGAGATGTTTCCTGTTATACAGCTATCCTACTGTTAGTTCTTACCTTATTGGAAACTCTTCAAGTCTGGAGTATTTATTTCAGTATTGATGGTATCAGATTCTTCTAGCACATCAGATACTCCCTGGGAGGAAATTTCACACACACGAAGACGCAATGAGCCCATTTCCCAAATCCTCCATTCGACACCTCTAACTTCTTACCCTGGAAGGGAATCTCATCTCTCAGTTTCGACTTTGCTCCCCCTTCCCTCCCTTCCTTTCTCCATTTCTCCCTCCTTCCTTCCCTCTTTCTGTCCTTTTGCTAATTCCACAAATATATACTGGCACCAGGCACCAGGAAAACAAAGATGAATGCAATATGGTCCCTGCTAGGGCACAAGCCCAGGGAGGTATGTCTCTCTGAGACTCTCCTGGGTTCCAACGTGGACCAGCAGAGCTGAGCTAAACAGGGCATGTCTCTCGGGTGGCCTGGTGCTTGGTCAGCATCCTCTGAAAACAGCAGGGCTCCCATCAGATGGGAGCTGCAATTTCTTTTTCGCACTTGACTTTGAGAAGAGAGGCAAATCACACAAAAGCAGCTGACAGCAGTGATTTATTTAGAAAAATGGCCATTTCGAGGCTAAGTTCTGAAGTCAAGATGGGCAGCACTTAGAAGGACCTAGAATGCATGCAATTAATGTTTGCTAAGTAAGCTACAAGTAGGTGAGGTGCTTGAGGGCAGATGTCTTATTCAGCTGGATAGTGGCTGGCACAGTGAGGTCTGTAACGTAATTTGAAGTGGTGATGGGGAAGGTGCCAGGAAGCCAGTGACAGCAGAGAAGAAAAGCAGCAAAGTTAAAGGGACAGAAGACGGAGGGCACCCCTGCAGCCTGGGGGTGGCTTAGAGCTGCAGGCTGAATGATCCTCAGTGACCCCCGAAAAGGCGGATAAAATGTAACTCTCTTGGTGTAGCAAAAGCACTTAAAGAGTAAACTCCCAACTACACAGAAACTCACGCTTCCAGAACAGCTTATGAGCTACAGGGCACCAGAATCAAGAATTCACTCTCGCTCCCTTTCTCTGAGGATTCTGGCACTTTGAGTTTCCAGTGCATTTATTATAGTATAGTGCATGAGATACAGCAGATTTCAATAAATGCAGAAAGGGTGTGATACAATGGAGCCACACATTCCCTGCGCAGATAAGATATTTAAGGGATATGTATTACGTACCAGGCACTACTGGATGCTGAGGACATGATGATGTACAACAATACAATGATACAATGCAGCCTCTGCCTTCAAACTTCTGAGTGTAAGGGAGGAACCAGGTAAGTAATACATCAGCCACGTGAGGAGTGCTCTCTAGAGGCAAACTCAGGGTGCCTTGAGGCCCTTTGCAAGAGCATAATAAAGCTGGGAGGCTTCCTGGGAAGTGACTGCTAAGCTGACACCTACGGGCTTACAAGGCAGAGAGGTGGGGTGGCAGGAGTAGCATGAGCAAAGGCACGAGGTAGGAGGTCAGGCGCGGCCCCTCAGGGACTGCACGCTGACCAGGGCACACAGGGTGCCTGGGGCGTGATGCAGGTGCTGAAAGATTATTCTGCAGAAGCAAGCTGGGCCAGGCCTCTTAGAGGGTTTGTTAAGCCATATTGAGGAGTTTGGCCTGTACTTTGGGGGCAAGGAGTGGCCACCGATGATCTAGGGCTGTGGTGTGGTAGAGGGCCCGGGACACAGAAGATGCCCAGTAAAGGTATAAAAATAGCTCTGGGGGGGCTTCCCTGGTGGCACAGTGGTTGAGATGCCTGCCGATGCAGGGGACACGGGTTCGTGCCCCGGTCCGGGAAGATCCCACATGCCGTGGAGCAGCTGGGCCCGTGAGCCATGACCACTGAGCCTGCGCGTCCAGAGCCTGTGCTCCGCAACGGGAGAGGCCACAACAGTGAGAGGCCCGCGTACCGCCAAAAAAAAAAAAAAAGGCTCTGATGTGGAGAAGGGATGGGGGCAGGGAGGCATGGGGGACAAGACCAGATGCAGCAAGGCCTGAGATGGGGCAGGGAGGCATGGGGGACAAGACCGGATGCAGCAAGACCTGAGATGGGTCCCGGGAAGAGATGATGGAGGCTGGTGCAGGGAAAAGGCACTGAGCTAATTCCAGACAGATCAGGAGCTGGCAGGACCTGATGAAGAAACACATATGTGGGATGTGAAGGAAATATCCTCGCAGCTCCCGGCCTGTGAAACTGGGGGCTGAAGGGACCATCTACTTGGGTTGCTGATGGAAAGTTATGTCTTGGACACAGTGACTTTGGGGCCTGTGGGATCTCTCAGTGGGGTGTGAACAGCAGCTGGCTGTCCCTCAGCAAGTTCTGGGCTCTGGGTGTGGACACCAGGAGCACAAGGACGGTGCTCCTGTTGTCCACATCCAGAGCCCAGGAGACTGTGCAGAGGAACAGAAGACCAAGGGCCATTGCCACTTAAGAGGCAGGCAGAGGACTTCCCTGGTGGCGCAGTGGTTAAGGATCCGCCTGCCAGTACAGGGGACACAGGTTCGAGCCCTGGTCCAGGAAGATCCCACATGCCGCGAAGCAAAGAAGCCCATGTGCCACAACTACCGAGCCTGTGCTCTAGAGCCCGCGAGCCACAACTACTGAAGCCCGCGCACCTAGAGCCCATGCTCCGCAACAAGAGAAGCCACCGCAATAAGAAGCCCACACACCGCAACGAAGAGTAGCCCCCGCTTGCCGCAACTAGAGAAAGCCCGCGCACAGCAACGAAGACCCAATGCGGCCAAAAATAAATAAATTTATTTAAAAAAAAAAAAGATTTACTCTCTAAAGAGGCAGGCAGAGGAACAGGGCCTGTCAGGGAAACAGAGAAGGAACCGCCAGGAAGGTGGAGAGAAAACCAGAGCACGTGGCCCAGGAGCCAAGGGGAGAGGGCGATGCAAGAAGTCGGGCGGGGGGGGGGGGGGGGGGGGGGGGGCGGTCTATGGGGGTGATTCTGAGGAACGCCAGGGAGG
>NW_021703776.1:63936229-64045882 GCF_005190385.1 Monodon monoceros | reverse complement strand
GGGGGGGGGGGGGGCGGGCAATGGCTCTGATTCTGAGGAACGCCAGGGAAGTTGGGGCTGGTGATCTGGGAGAGAGAAGTTTCAGGAGGTGGTAGAGAGAAGCCAGGTTTCAGTGGGTGAGGAGAGGACGGAGAGGCGGAGAAGGGGAAATAATGAGATTAAACTCGAGGTAGAAGAGGTAGGGTGGCAAGTCCCCCAGCACGATGCCCAGGGGAAGAAGGCAAAGCCGAGAGGTCCTCATATCAAGTGCGTGGAATTATTAAGGTGCAGACAACCACCCCTCTCAAGGCTTCTTCCCTCCTCTTCCTCCTTCTCTCTTGCTCCCACCGCCCCTGCCCTCCCCTCCCCTCCCCTCCCCTCCTCTCCCCTCCCCCTCCCCATACGGTATCATCAGAGGGTCCAGCTTTTCTCCAAGAGCATAATCCCCATTTGCAATGATTTGGGGAAAAATAAAGGTCAAGGAAGTCCTAAACGGTGCCGGTGCCGGGGTGACTTTGTTTTGTAATACAGTATTTCCACAACCTCTTCTGAAGGAAAAAAGGGGAAGGAGCGTGAAATTCTTGGGGACACAAGCTCTGTGCCCAGTGCACCAGCCCAAACTGTCCCCAGGCCTGGCAGCCAGGCCAGTGAAGGGAACAGGGTTTCCACGTGCACCTTCAGCAGGAGACTAGAGTTAGCGACAACAGGATAAAACTGGGGGAGTGGGACAGGCAGCCTTCCAACAAGGAAGAAGGGGGCCAAGAGGAGAGAATGGAGAGAAGGTAGAATTGAAGGCGGGGCCGGTGGCCACCGGCAATGGCCACTCTCTACTCACATGCCCCTGGGTGGGGGGACTTATGAGATTTCACAAAATTCAAATTCAGCAACCGCGTCAATCCAGTTGTCTGAACACGTCTCTTCCTCAAGGAAGGCTCCACATTACCTTCCCCTGAGCAAAGTAAAGAAGACTTCTCTCCTTTGATCACCAAATTTTAGAAGATGCCATGGGTGTTAGGTTCAGACTCATTTCCCCTAATGCTTTATTGTCTCCCACCACTGGCTCAGGGTTGGGAAAACATAGCGGGGCATCACTCTGGATGCAGGTGGGCGCACACCTGGGAAGAAAGGACCGGCTCCCAGGGAAGGCAGGGTTCTTCTCACGTGCGTCCTCTACAGCATTTCATCCCATCGCTGCCAAACATGCTTGCATCTCGTTGTCCCTCTCCAAAGCCAAGTGCTGAATTATTATATTAGCACCAGAACAGTCTACATAGAATTTAGCTTGGGTAACTCTTCTTGGCAGGTTTGCAAGAACTAGTCTGCAAAACAGTGGGCAGGAAACTTCTCTGATGACAGTGCCGTGGTTTTTGTTCTACTCAGGTTTTCAACTGCTTGAATCAATTACAGTAATTTCCATTTCCTAGAAATTTCTTAGAAGATTGTCCAATCCATTCAGATTTTCTAATTTTGAGCACAGAATTGTACTAGTAATCATTTTTAACTTAAAAACAACTTCTGCTTCTGTGGTCATGCCCCCTTCCTCATTAATGTGTATAGGTATTTTTTCTCATTCAAAAACTTAGATTTGTGAGAAATCACTCTACTTTGTTGGTCTTCTGAGAAAATCAGCAACAGGATTTATCAAGCCTACCATTTTTTTCTAATTAATTAGGGCCAACATTTATCTTCATTAATTCCTTTCTCCAACTTCCCACTGTTTTCGTTAGCCTCTCTGCTTGCCTTCTTAAGTTGCATATTCATTTATTTAAATGATTTCTTATATATAAAGCCATGAATTTTTCTCTCGCTAAGTATTTGTCCTTGCTTCAAATTTCCTTATTTAGCCTTCTTGTTACTTTCCATCTAGTCTGCAGTTGCAGATTTGGTCTCTTACTGGACTCCACAGTATTTGGATTGTGCTTTTCTCTAAGTACTTGGGTTTTAAATTTTATAATTTTGTATTTTCTATAATTCTAAGTCCACTGTGGTTAGAGAAAGTACCCTGTACCTTTCCTGCTTTAAAAAATCTATTCAGGGACTGCCCTGGTGGCACAGTGGTTGAGAGTCTGCCTGCCAATTCAGGGGACATGGGTTCAAGCCCTGGTCTGGGAAGATCCCACATGCTGCGGAGCAACTAAGCCCAGGCGCCACAACTACTAAGCCTGTGCTCTAAAGCCTGCAAGCCACAACTACTGAAGCCCATGTGCCACAACTACTGAAGCCCACGCACCTAGAGCCCGTGCTCCGCAACAAGAGAAGCCACTGCAATAAGAAGCCCGCGCACCGCAACGAAGAGTAGCCCCCCCCCTCGCCACAACTAGAGAAAGCCTGTGCACAGCAGCAAAGACCCAACACAGCCAAAAATAAACAAACAAACAAACTATTGATACATTTTTTTGGTCTACTTTATGATGAGTTTTCCTTTTCTATTCCCCAGTGTTTGGGTAGTTCCAGAACTTGTTTTTGGATCTCCCAGTGTTTACCTGTAAGTTTTTCATATTAGGGGATAGGGAAGAGCTCTGGAGTCGGTCGGCCTGGGGTTCAAGCTGTACCACCTACTGGTGCAGGATCTTAAGGAACCTTAAGAACAGTGGGTGGGAGGGAAAGGATCTGGCATCTACACCTGGGGCCTTGAGTAGAGATGATGAAAAGTTTGTAGCATGTTGGTTAGCTCAGAGTAAACCTCCAAAAATGGCAGATATTGGTACCAATACTATTCAGTCTTTCTTTAGCCATTAACACTTCTCTGAAGATTAGAATAATAAAGGAAATAGCTCTTTTTGTTACCAACACTATTTCAGACAAACAACGTAACAAACCTTTACCTCCTCTTCCCTTTTTGATCTCTGTTAACAACACTCCAGGGTGTAGACCCAGAACACAGGCATGCTGTTGTCTTTCCATTCTATAGCTATTTTAAGAACAATCTCTGACACTTGTATTTGTTTGATCACCAGACTTATAACACTTTAAACTGCTCTCTAGGTTTACTGATTACAGCCCCTATGCTACCTCTTCTTGAGCTCTAGTCTGCTTTACCACTTCGGCTTCTGCAACATATCTTTACATTTTAAAGAAAGGAACATGCTTATTTTCCCAAGCCCTTGAATGTCTGAGAATGTCTTTCTGATGGGCTTCATACACAGAAGACATCTCAGTCAAGTATAAAGTAGTTGGGTTACAATATAATCCCCAAAACTTTATAGATGGTTTGGCAAACTCACCTGATAATCAGAAGAACTTTTTTTTTTTTTTTGCTTTACGCAGGCCTCTCGCTGTTGTGGCCTCTCCCGTTGTGGAGCACAGGCTCCGGATGCGCAGGCCCAGCGGCCACGGCTCACAGGCCCAGCCGCTCCGTGGCATGTGGGATCTTCCCGGACCGGGGCACGAACCCGTGTCCCCTGTATCGGCAGGCGGACTCTCAACCACTGCGCCACCAGGGAAGCCCCAAAAGAACTTTTAATGTTTCAGATTCCCAATCCAGATAGGCATGAATATATCTGAACTTAAAAACTAACAAACAAACAAAAACTCCCTTGTGGCCTAATCTGACAGGTTCAGTAGACACAGACTCTTTGTTACAGAGAACAGATCTAAAGTCAGCTTGATTTTTATTATTCTTTTCTCTGTTTGGGCACTTGTGAAATGTTTTTTTTTTTTCTCCCCTTTATCCTTGTTATTTTGTATTTTCCCCCTGGTATGCCCCGATGTGGGCCTCTTTCCCCTGAGTTTGTTCAGGATATGGTTAGTGAGCTCTTTACATTTATACACAGTCTCTCGTCAGCTCAGGGAAGTATCTGATGCCAATAATCACCAACACCGATAAGCTGAATGTGGGCTGTCAGTTCCTTCTTCCGCATCTAAACCTTTTCTCTCTTTCTCTTTCTTGTATTTTCCAAAATAGTTTCTCAAGTTTCTTTTTCCTGAACCCACATCACTGGTTTGATTTTCCATAGCATTTGTATTAGTATTCTGTGACTGCTCTAGCAAATTATCACAAACTCGGTGACTTCCCACCACAGAAATTCATTCTCTCACATTTCTGGAGGCTTGAAGTCTAAGAATCAGTATCACTGGGCCGAAATGAAGTTATCAGAACAGCCGTACTCCTTCTGGAGGCTCTAGAGGAGAATCCATTCTCTGCTTCTTCCAGCTGATGGTGGCTGCCAGCATTCCTTGGCTTGTGGTCACATCGTTCCAATCTCTACCTCTGTGGTCCCAGTGCCTTCTCTTTCATCACCAAATTTCCCTCTGCCTATCTCTCACAAGAACACTTGTGATTGCATTTAGGGTCTACGTGGATAATCCAGGATAACCTCTCCATCTCTCAAGATCCTCAACTTAATCACATCTGCAAAGTCGTTTTTTGTCATGTAAAGTAGTGTCCACAGATTCCAGAGATTAGGGTATGGATATCTTTGTGGGCGGGGGCATTATTCAGCTTCCCACACATTAATACTCTTCTATACTCCTGCTAATTTGGATTTGAGCTCTGCTGCTGTATTTTATTTCCTCAAAACCTTTCTTCATTTAATCCATATCTTTTTTTTCTTTCTGTTGCCTTTTCACATCAACCCATCTTTTCCTTATGTTTTTCTGTTCCTGTTCCAGGGAGGCCATGTCTTTTTGTAGTATACTAAGGATGCCACACATTTCCCCAAAATTCTCTTCTGGAGCCTGTTGTAGGTGATTTTCTAAAAGTAGACACTGCTTCTGGGTCTTTAGAAGCTATTGCCTTTATCTTGTCTTGCAGGACTTTTCCACGCAGTCTTTTTTTGTCTTTATTCATCCTTGAATAAGGAAAAAGTTTGCCCAGACCAATGATGAAACGTCAACAGACGTTATGAGTAGATTGGCAGTGGTCCCATTTTCTGTCCACCTTCATAAATGATGTATCCTTCCTGTACCCACTATGGGAGGGGACAGGGCAAAGGCACAGCTGCCAGTGATTCAGAACCCTTGCTCTAGCGAAGTTCATCTCCTCCTCAGAGACTGAATCAACTCAAGACAGAAAGTGCTCTCCAGCATGCACAGCTCCCACAGCACCCTCCTTAAAGCACTTTGCTTTGGGGGAGTAGACTTACTGGGATGCACTGAAATCATGCCCGTTTCCCCTATTTCCCATCTGATTTTATTCCCATGTTTTCTTTCTCTACATGGATACGGGGGAAAAAAAGAGAGAGAGAGATGGATTTACAAAAGCCCACCTCTGAGGTCTGTAGCTGAGAGTAGGGGAAAAAAAAAAAAAAAGAGGCCCATCAGCTGGAATTTGCTTCAAGTACAAGAGTCAGGAACTAAACAATAGAGAAGGTATAAACTCTAGTAACTTCTGACTTTTCTCAGGGGTGTGGGGTGTGGTTCCTCTGCATGAACCTTCACAGCATGAGCTAGACCCTGGACAGAGCCCCGCGGTCCAGCTCTGTCTTCTCACTGCCATCGGCTGACGCTTCCACGATCCCGGTATTTGTCGCTCCTTCTTGGTTTTTGGCAGCCTGTTGTTACTTCTCTGTGTCATCAATAGGTGTATCAGGAAGGAATCAGGAGGAACTGCAAGCCACACGGCACCTGGGCCCAGGGTGGAGCCTGTGTCTTTCTGATGAACAGGAAGACGGTTTCAGAACAACCAGATGCTTCCAGAGACAGTGTCTCTGCAGGGCAGGATGATGTCTGGTCTCCTGTTTTTAGCAACTGGCTTGTTCAGCAGATGGAAAGACTGGCTCCTCCTCAAACTGCAGGGCTCTGCACCCTGCGTGTGAGGAAAAGTTTCCCAAAGGGAATCTGTTTCCCTGAGGCAGGTCTGGCTCCTCAACCTTCCAGGCTTCAGGCCTCCAGGCTCCTGAGTTACCTGGCAGGCATCCCAGATCCTCTGCTCTAGGAAGCCCCTCTGTGTGGAATCAGGACAGCGCCCTCTGGAAATCTCCCCAAGCACAAACCACTGGAATTGCCAGAGGCGAGGAAGCCTTGACGTGAACTGAGAAACAGCTGAAGATGATCAGACCCAATGCCAGACAGCCGGACAGTGGAGGGGAGGGTGGCTCCTGGTGGAGACTGGGAAAGGCTTTCCCAACCCACAGTGTTCTTTTTCAGCAGCAAACTGCCTAGTTCATGCCACTTTTTAAAAGGCTAAAACATTTGGCCTAATCTAAGGTCTGAAGCCCCACAGGAAAGCCCATTAGGAAGTTAAGAGCATGGTTTCACTGCAGGAGAGAAAACTATAGCAGACTGGGTGATTTTAGTCCTGGGAAATTTGGAAGAAAAGACACAGGAACAGACAGAAATGCGGACAGAACCAATGAAGGGGAGAGAGAGGACGCTGTTAACCAAGCGTTTTCCAGATGTCAGGTGCTCTGCTAAGGCCTTATTATGTTATTTCACTCACACCTCCAAGTTTTTCCTCCCCGACACAGCTGTAAAAAACTGCAGATTCCAAGGCTAAAGAGCAATCAGGAATCTGGATGCTACAAAATTAGTTTTTCTTACTCCTGGCTTTGGGATCTTTTATTCTCAGCTGAAGAGGCCTGGATTTCAGCTCCTATTTCACACCTTCAGAGGGATTTTGTGGCTTGTGCAAGGCCCACACAAGAGCTAGGGATCGAGGGAACTGAACCCTGGTCTGTACGATTTGAAAGGACTCACTGCTTTTTATTCATTCAACAAATATTTACTGAGTACTCACTGTGTGCCAGGCATGGTTCTGGCCACCAGAGATAGAGCAATGAACAAAACAAAATCTTTACTCTCACATAAGCAAAAGCAAAGTGGTCATTCAAAGCCGGGCTCGGGGTTCCGGCTGGTACCTCCCGATTCCATTCCAAACTTCCTCCCCAGTGTCACATCCAGCTGGTGAGAGATGAAGCCTTAGACCTTGGATGCGGTTCTTGTTGATCATTTTTAGTCCAAGTGGTTACGATGACATAGGTCCAGACGTCCCTAAACCAAGGGGGCTCTCAAGTTGGTACCATTCACCTCCCTAATCCAAGTGAATTGGGGACTTCTTGGAACTTGAGCCTTCCCCCTCAATTTTTTTCAACACGTTTACACAGGAAGGAGACGTCTGGCTAATACAATCAGAAAACGCTGCAAGTATCATCAGAAGATAATTTTTCCTGCAGGAAGAAATACTTTTCACCACCCTCCCCCAGCTGCTTTTCCTGAACGCTTTTTGGTTACAGTATTCCTTGGCTTTCACTGGGGGAGGTATGAGAAACAACCCGATCAAATGCACGTTTGTATCTACAGTGGGGACTGTGTCCCCCTCCTGGATGACCTCACCCGGCAAAAGGTGAGGATTGTAGCTGACCCTGTTCCCCTCTGCACTTTGCTTTCCTGTGGTCTTCCTGTAGCAACTCGTTCAGAACCATGTGGGCTGTGTCTCCAGGGGTGATCTTGTCTTATCTTAGTTCCCTATCTTCCCTTGCCACTCACTAGGCTTCCTTCCAACATTTTCATCTTTTGCATTTGTAGGTGTTTCTCTATGTGTATCAAATCCTGTGGGAATGGAGGCAACACACACACACACACATTTTTTTCAATGCATGCTGGCCAGCTCTCAGATCAATAATTAAGGGTTCGAGGCGGGGGTTTGGTTCCCCACCTTTTTGTATTTGGGGATTCCTGTGGGATTCCATGTTACCTGTTTTCTGTGTAAATGTCACAAGTTTAGGTTTTGCCATTTAGTTGCTCTTTTTGTTCCCAGTATTTTAACTATGATATTTTTTTGAAACCTTCCGGAGAGTTTAGAGAACTGTGCAGTGAACACCCCCACACACACTTACCACCCACGTTCCACAACCTTTAGCATTTTCCCATATTTGCTTTCTCACACATTTTTCCTAACCGTCCACCAATCCATCTTTTTTGTTTGTTTGTTTGTTACTGATGCATTTCAAAGTAATGTTGCAGCCCAGTGGTTTGGTTTCTGATATTTCACACAAAGGCTGATCTCAGAGTAATTCTTCCTCTCATTTTCAACTGACCCGCTCCCTACAGAGTCCAGGCCCCAGTGTGGAACTCCACCCCACAGCTCTACTGCAGGCCCGGATCAATGCTTCTCCTCCAGGGCCTTCCTCTCTGGCTCTCTCTTAACGCTTTCTTTAGCCCCTCCTAACCTGGACGAAGTTGCCATGCATCCTCACCCCCTCCTCTCCCATCGTCTAATGTTTCCACCCTAAGCGTGTCGAGCCACCACGAAGTGAATATTTCTAAAGCTCAGCTTTACATTTGATCACATATTTTCAGCCAAGAAGAATGGTATTTTCACGCAGTTCTCGGTATAAATGATCTCTCCGGGCGCACTACCAAAGGAAATGAGAGCAGCTCTGCTCTTGACCCCTCCAGCCCATCACCCAACTCTTAGGAACAGGCAGAGTGTCACTTGTGCCCAGTGAGGCTTACTGTTGCTGCTTTCAACTGCCATTGCCACCGTCTTCAGAACTTAGTTACTTGTTTCATTTTTCTGGGATAGAGCAAGAATGATTAACTGAATGCGCAAGAGAAAAAAAAATTTCCACTCTCAGAAAATACTGGAAATTAGAAAGTTATCTGACACAATACAGGGTCTGTGATTCCAGCTTAATACTCCAGCCAAAATTCTTTATCTGGCTTTCAGTTCTGACCTTTCACCTCTTGCCAAGGCTTCTCTTCCTTTTACGCCAGATGAAATTCACTTCTGGGCTTTGTCAGAGGCAATGGCCTCCTCCTTAATCAGTAAAAAGCAAACCGTTCATCCCTTTTTATAATGCAAACCAGCCAGTTAGATGTTCTGGGAAGGAAGCTGTTTAAAGCAGCAATTATGGGGGTATATTTCACAGGAATCTTTTATTTATTGGTTTAAAAGAAGTAATTTACAAAGCACATATTTATTGCAGAAATTTTAGAAAATACCAAAAAAAAAAAAAAAAGAGAGAGAGAGAGAGAGAAAAGTAACGTTAACCATAATTCTGCTACCTAGGAATGACCATTATCATCTTGATTTATACCCTTTTAGACTTAAAAAAAGTGAATACATATAGTTTATAAAATTGGAATCATAATGTTTATGCTGTTTCTATTACTTTTAAACTGCCACTAAGTTATAAATTATTGTCATTATTATTAATTGACATGATTCCATGTCATTAAGTATTATGTAATTTTAATGAAGATAGATATAGATACAAATATAGATGTATGCTATAATTAATAATCCTTGTTGGACATCAAGGCTGTTTCTAATTTTTCACTGTTCTAATTATCATTTTGGTGAAAAACTTTGAACATACTACTTTCTGCATAACTTTGTTTCAAACAAAAAATTTCCAGGAGGTCAAGGGCTACGTGCATTTTTAAGATTTAAAAAATTCTGCAAAACTGCTTTGCAGATTTAGACTTCCACCAGCAGTTATACAACCTACTCCCTTGCCCTGAGTTAATTTCTGTAAATCCTCCCTCATCCAATAGGTGGAAAAGGTGTTGCTATGCTATTCAAGTTTACATTTATTTGACCACTAGAGAAATGGAACATTTTATTGGCATTTTCAACTCTTCTTTCATCAGAACTAGTGAATGATGGTGCGGGGGTCAGGGACAGTCCTGGGGATTGTCTTCCAGCACCTATGAGTCACACCGGAAGGCCCATGAGAGCTTTAGCAGCCTGTACAGGGTAATCAGTAAACAACCAGACCTCTGTAACTTAGCTGAAGTTCTGGAACCATCTCTCTCCCTCCTCTCCTTTGTTAATTGGATATTCTCTGGAGACACCAGAACAGTGTATACAGAAATTTTAGATTCCCAAATATTCTTGATAAATAACTACTTTCAATATTTTGTCCCAAAAGTTTTACATAGAGGCCCACTGGCTGGAAATAGTATGATTAAAGCCCTCTCATGGGAGAGAGAGAGAAAAAAAGAGTATTTGGAAAGATTTAGTCATTGGCTCAAAATCATGTGAATAAACTAGAACCAGAACGAAGGGCTCCCATCTTCCCTGTGGTTTTGGAAGCACAGGAAGATTTACCTTCACAAGTGTGCGAGATGAGAAAGAGTTTAGTTAGACTGGACACAAGTCTGTGGTATCAGGCACAGTGCAGGCACTTACCTGCTGTTGCCTCTCACCCAGGAACAGCCCCAACGGGGGACGGGGCCGGTCCCAGCTCCCCAGAATCTACCCACAACACTGTTCAACAACGCAGAACAGTCTGGAACCCAAATCCCAGGCAGCAAGGCTCCCCAAACATCATGTCTACAGGCTTTTAGAAGGCCAGTGAGCACCCCACTGCAGGGGCAAATGGGCACTTCCTCTTTGCTGACGGCCTTGGCTATCTGGGAAATTTTAACCCCTGGTTTCTGGGGTCAGCTTTTAATATGTGGGGATCTGGCTGGTCTCTGGATATCTGTCCCTCTGAATTACGAAGAGGAGAAAACCCACTCTACCGCTCCAGCGATTAACATTTGCTGCTGGGGTCCATACTGTGAGCTGCAGCTAAGTCAACCTTCTTTAAAGTAACAGCAGCAGTCAGGGCCACCAAGCTTTCATCTCCGGGGAACCCCAAGGTGCACTAGAAGCTTGGTGACCCAGCATGGTGCCGAGTCGAGGTGAGGATGGAGGGTGGGCCGGGGCTGGTTTTTGTTAAGCAACAGCATGTCACCAAGTTTTCAAAGCTGCAGGCTCCAGACACCACAGCTATGAATTCCAGCTGCCATGTGTGAAACCTTATCCTCCAGTCTGTAACCCCTCGGGTCATTCACTGTCTTCAATTTAAAATAGCGAATTCAGGGAGGCCCAGGAGGCGCCCCCTTCCCCACTCCCTGACCCGGCTGGCTCAGAAACTCGTGTTCAGAGTCAGGCCAGAAAAGCTGCCCGGGATCCCAACAGAAACTGCTGACCGCGTAAAGCCTCTGCAAGACAGGGGTCTCTAACTTTATTAGCCCAGTTCTCCAACCTCAGGGAATTCCAAAGGAGGTTTGGAGTTGACAACTTCAAAACCTCTTCCAGGAAGCAGGCGGTAAGAAAACAGACATCCCTGCTCTTGAAGGCTCCTGCATAAATGTCAGGGGAGCAAGTTAATTTCCAGCAAACACCTGCTTGTGTTTTTGGAGTTAGGGCAGTGGTTCTCGAGCTTTAGTGCTGTTAGAACAGATTGCTGAGCCCCACCCCAGGGTCCTCTATTTAAATAGGAATTTGCATTTTTAACAAGTTCCCAAGGGAGGCAGCTGCTGCCAACTGGGAACCATACTTTGAGAACCACTGAACTAGGGTATGATAGCTAAGAATGCCACTTTCGTGAAGATTTCAACACAGCCAACTATTCGTGGTACGCATCTAAGATTTCCCCGACCAGACTTGGTGAGGAGGGCTCTTTGGAGAATGCTGGTGTCTGTGGATACAGAGGGCCAACTGTATTTATCGTGCTAGTCCATTTAATATGAGAGACCTGAGCACCCCTGAATGTTGGTGTCCACGGGCGCTCCTGGAACCAATGCCCCGTGGATACCGAGGGACGACCATGTTTGTCCCACCCTCTTTATTATCCTTCCACTCAGAAGACCTTCCAGTCCTCTTTTCCAAGACCAAACGGCCCACCTTTGCTCTTGAACAACACATTCCCTTCCCCCAGGACCTGCTTGCACCCCTACTCTAAAATTTTCTCCATTGATCTTTCTCGACCTCTTACCTCTGTCTGGCACTGGTGCCTGCTCTCTCCTTGAAAATCTTCTCCTGAAACTCTCCTGGGCCCCCAACACCTTCTCTGAATCCTTCTTATCCGTTTACCTCTCTGGTTTGCTTGCTACGTGCTTTCATTCACTCACCCTCCTGGAAAACCTGTGCCAGACAACCCTGATTAACAACAGTGGACGAGACAGACCCTGCTCTGCTCTCACACAGCGGACAATCCAGCGGGGGGCACCTCCGTGGATCAATTAATTATACAAGGGGTCACTTAATTGCAAACATGTCAAGTGCTCCAAAAGAGAAGCACAAGGTGCTGAGACTGCGTATGACGGGGCGGGGGGGGTGGTGTCGGGTCTGGACCAGGGAAGGCACTGAGTGAAGCTACAGTGAAGCAGTGTCAGGGCTTGGAAGGGGCCTGGCACTTCTTCTGCCAGGACCTTAAAGGTTGGTGAACTCAAGGATCCAATCATATTTTCTCTCTCAAAATGACCACCGGTGATTCAAAAACTATTTCCTTCTCCAACCCCGACTTCTCTTCTGAACTCCAGCTCTGTATTTCCACTAGCTGCTGGATTCTAACTACAATGCCGCGGAGGGACCTCAAACTCAACACGTTAAAGGAAGCCTGCCCCCCATCCCCTTCCTGCATCTTGGACACCATCCAGTCAAGGCCTGAGCCACATTACTCTTGACCCCACCTGCTCCCAGCCTCATGCATCATCTAAAAGGCCACGAACACCAATTAATTCCACCCATCCAACCATCTCCTGAATCTGTCCTTTATCATATATTAAGTTCTGCAAACCCAGAGCCATACCTTCTTTTTTTAGAAATTTTTAAAATTTTTATTTATTTATTTATTTTTGGCTGCATTGGGTCTTCGTTGCTGTGTGCGGGCTGTCTCTAGCTGTGGCCAGCAGGGGCTACTCTTCGTCGTGGTGCGCGGGCTTCTCATTGCGGTGGCTTCTCTTGTTGTGGAGCACGGGCTCTAGGCACGGGGGCTTCAGTAGCTGTGGCTCACGGGCTCTAGGGCACAGGCTCAGTAGTTGTGGCTCACGGGCTTAACTGCTCCGCGGCATGTGGGATCCTCCCGGACCAGGGCTCGAACCTGTGTCCCCTGCATGGGCAGGCAGATTCTTAACCACTGCGCCACCAGGGAAGTCCATACTTTCTTAATTCAATACATATCTTCTGTTTATGATGATAAAATATATACTTATTATAGGAACTTTTGAAAATACACAGAATAAGAAATTAGAGAATAACCACTGATAACATTCTGTCCTATTTCCATATATGCATCTTTGAGTGTCTTGTGTTTAGGAACTGCAATCATATAATGAATATATATGGTAGACTGTTACACTGGTGGGCATCAGTAGTCACCTCTTTGTGGTCTGCTCCCCCGAGTCAGCGTTTGGTCACGTGACTTGCTTTGGCCAACGGGACATTAGTAAGCATGATGCAAATAAAAGCCCCTGGTTAACAACTGATACATTAAATAACCTTAGAAAAATTAATTTTAAAGGCTGGATGGTATTTCCTGTGTATATGTACCACAACTCACTATTTCCTCTATTGTTGGATGTGCAGAGTTTTTCCACATTTTTATTATTTATGAATAATGAATATCTTTGCACATATATCAGATGCATTTCTACCTATTTCCTTAGGCTACATTTTTAGAGTTGGCTTTACTAGGTCAAAAGGTATGTATATAGTTAAGCCTCTTCAAACTGTGATAAAGCCGGAAAAGCTTTATCAAGCTATACTCCCACCAGCAATTTAGGAAAGTGCCTTTCTCAACATAACCCCTGCTGGGTAACCTGATAGGGAAAAAAAATGATATCTCATTTTACTTTGCATTTCTTTGATTACCAGTAAGTTAAACATTTTCCCCCATATTACTTGGCTGCTTGTACTTCTTTTGTGCATGGTCTATATCTTCCCTTTGGCTAATTTTTCTATTGAGCTATTAATGTTTTTTCCTTACAGATTTACATAAGCAACAATTTATACAGTAAAGGACTTCTTTTCTGTTACATGTGGCAATTCTTCTACATTGACTATAAACTTTGTTTCTAATGCTTATGATATACAGAAGTTAGTTTGTAAAGACAGTCCAATCCACTGCTCTTTATTCTTATTTTCCCCAGTGCTTTGTGCTTAGAAAGCCAACCCTTCCCTAGAAAATAAGATATTCCCATATATTTCCTTATTTTTTTATGGTTTGACTTGAAATGTCAAATTGGAACTTATTTTGGTGTATGCTGTGAGAGAGGATGTAATTATTTTGCATTGGTCACTTAATAAATTAATCCATCTCTTCTCCCCACTGATTTCTGATGCTCCAGCATCCTATTTTAAATTCTCAGAAAAGCTAGGGTTGGCTTTTGAGGTATTATTCTGTTCCTTTAATCTGCACCTCTACTCATATACCAATCACTACTTTAATTACAGTGCATGTATATGTTTTACCGTCATGCTTTCACGTATTCACTCAACAAATATCTACCAAGCCCCTACTGTGTGCGAGGCACAGTTCTGGGCACTGAGGACACACCAGTGAAGCAGGCAAAGAATTCCTCTGTCTGCTTCCCTTTCTAGTGGGGGAATGAACGTTGAACAAGCAATAACAACAACATTTATTGAATGTCTACTCTGTGTGCCAGGATCTGTTGGGCACTTTACGTGTCAAATTTAATCCTCGCAACGGTCCATAACATAGGCAGTGTCATTCCCATTTTATAGACGACGAAAACCGACGCCCAGGTAGTCACACAGTAGTAAGCCAGACAATGAATCCAGGCGGTGCAGGTCGGAGCCCACCTCACTGTAAGTGAAGCGTATAATCCAGAGAAAAGCAGAGCAGAGTAAATGGCAGGAGAGAGTGTGGTGTAGACAGGGTGTTCAAGGAAGGCTTTGAGGTGCCTTTTGAGCAGAGACCTGAATCACAAGAACGAGTGAGGCAGGGGACAGTCTGGACCAGAGAGAACAATTCTGTGCGGAGGCAGCAGCGAGCGTGAGGACGGCCACGAGCCCGGGGGTTCTCCAGGACAGGGACGAAGCCCAAGTAGCTGGAGCTCGGCGGGCAAGAGGGCCTGCAGGTCCCGGTAAAGAAGGCGCATTCTGTTCTGTGCAACAGGATGACACCATCAGATGGGACCTGACTCAGGTTTTTAAAAGGTCACTCGGGACTGGGTGTGGGCAACAAACTCGAGGAGCCACCATTACCCTCCCTCATGAAAAACTGTCTGGACTATTTTCAGCTCTTTATTCTTTCAAAAGATTCTTAGAATCATTCTGTCGTGTTCCCAAAAGCCCACTGGGATTTAACTGGAATCATTAAATACTCTAGGCACTGATGCTGGAAGAACTGTCATCTTTGCGAAATACAGTATTCTCATCCAAGAAACTGGTCTACCTTTCCTCGTATTCAAGTCATTCATAAATCTACCAATAAAAATGTGGAAAATTTTCTTCCGGAAGATCCAGCGTGTATTTCTGGACCCTTGCTGTCACTTGCCTGCACTATTACAAGCAACCACCTCCTGAAACTGGGGTCCTCCCGCCCCCCACTCCCCCCACACCCCGCCCTGCCTCTCCACCTCCAGCTACCTCTCTGCTTGAGAAACCTTCACTGCCCACCGGATGTCCGACTCCCCTCCCCGCCTCCCTCCTCTCTGCCCTCAGTGAACTCAGTGACCTCAGGGCCAACCTGCCACACAGGATTCCCTCTTCTGAAAGACCCACGTGGATAGTCCGAGGCCGGGCGTCATGGGTTGAACTGTGTCCCACCTCTACCCAAATCCCTATGTTGAAGTCCTAACCCCCAGGACTTCAGAATGTGACTGAAATCAGAGAATGGTCTTTAAAGAGGTAGTTAAGTTAAAATGAGGCCAGTAGGGTGGCCCTGATACAATATGATGGGTGTCCTTAAAAGAAGAGGAAATTTGGGCTTCCCCGGTGGTGCAGTGGTTGGGAGTCCGCCTGCCGATGCAGGGGACATGGGTTCGTGCCCCGGTCCGGGAAGATCCCACATGCCGTGGAGCGACTGGGCCCGTGAGCCATGGCCGCTGAGCCTGCGCGTCCAGAGCCTGTGCTCCGCAACGGGAGAGGTCGCAGCAGTGAGAGGCCCGCGTACCGCAAAAAAAGAAAAAAGAAAAGAAGAGGAAATTTAGACACAGCTAGGTGCAGAGGGAAGACCATGTGAAAACACAGGAAGAGAAGACAGTCATCGACAAGCCACAGAGAGGGGCTTCGGAAGTCAACTCTGCTGACACTTTGATCTCAGACTTCTAGTCCCCAGAACCACGAGGAAATAAATTTCTATTGTTCAAGTTGCCCCGTCTGTGGTACTTTGTTATGGCAGCCCTTCCCATAGCTGCAAAATGGGGCTAAAAGCACCTGTTAATCATGGTAAAATGGAAAGACATTTGGCCAGGATTCAGGGCATCCCGGTTCTCAACCAGCCCTTTCCTGTGGCCACAGCACCTCCCCAAGTCTCAAAAGAGACAGCACCAGGCCAAGCAGCACGTTAATTCCTGGGCCAGGCAAGGCCCACGAGCCACACGCAGCCTCCGGCTGCCCCGCCCTGAACGTGTGCAGCCCGCACAGTCCTCTGGCCTACCGCATTGCGCGGTGACTCCTAACAGCCTTCCATTAAAACCCGGTAACAGGAAAGGATCGGAAATTCCCACCAAGCTGCCTGACAACCAGCAACAGCAGGAGAAAAGAACCCCTTGTGTATCCAAGACAGACACACTAATCAATAAAGGCACACACATGCTAAACTCGGCCTTGGCCTTAAAATCCTTCTCTCTGCGTTCCAAGCACCTTCTACTAAGGAACCGGAGCAGGCAGAGAGAGAGAGCCCCTGGCTAATCTAGGCCTACAGAGCAGCCTACATTTTTTGCAGGATGAGATGTGGTGACAGCCAATTGAATTAGGTTTCTAAGGGACAGCTGGTACAATTAGGTTTCTAAGTAGACGGCTTCGAGGTCCAGCAGACCTGGGATCAAAGCTGGCTGACTCTGAGTGAGTGAGAGCAAACACTTAGGGCCTGCTCCCCATGTGCCAGCACCGCTCTAGTTTTACCGTATATTACCTAATGCAACTGCTCTAGTTTTACCGTATATTACCTAATGCAATCCACACAGCCCCACGAAGCAGGTACTACTCACACCCCCAATCTACAAATGAGGACCCTGAGGTGCAGAGTGGTTGCCCAACTTGCCCCAAGCCACACACCTGAGGTTTGAGCCCAGATTGGCTCTGGGTCTGCGTTTTTCACCTCTGGGGTAGGGGTTCCCCAGCTTTGGAGTGCCTCAGGGTCGCCTGGAGGGCTTGTTAAAACACAGATAGCTCAGCCCCTCCCCAGAGTCCTCAGTCTGGAGAGCGTGGGCGTGGCCTGAGAATCTGCATTTCTAACAAGTTCCCAGGTGAGACTGCTGGTCCGCGTACCACACTTGGAGAACCACTGCCCTATGGAAGGAAAACTGCCTCTATAATGATAAGCTCACAGAGCAGCTGTGTGGGACTCATGGGCCTACAGAGGAAACGTACTTAACACAGTTCCTGGTACAGCATAAGCGGCCCACAAATATTATATTTCTTCCCTCTGATTCGTGCCAGCTTCCTGAGCCAGCAGTGGGGTGGGGCAGGCCGTCTGCCTTCCTGTTTCTAAAACTCTACCCTATCCTTCCCCTGAGAGCCTGGGGCAGCCGCCCCTCAATCCCAGGGAAAGAGCGCGCGTACACACACACACACACACACACACACACACACACACACACGCTCAAGGTCTAAGTATGAAACCATGCTGTTCTGATGCACCAGCATGGATGAAATCTCAGCAGAGCCTCACGTGTGCGAACGCCGAAGCCAACAGGCCTGAACTCCATCTACAGCCAAACTTGGAGAGGTACACACACTTGATTTCATACTTCTAAATATTAACATCAGAATTTTGCAAACTTTGCTTGTTCTTTTCAAAGGGCTACTACGAAGGGGATGAGGGAGGGAGGAATACAGGGCCCGCTTTACTTTAAGCGTAACCTTTTCCCAGTTTGAGAGCTTGTCAGTCTGGCAGGCCACTCTGGCTCCCTGCCCCACTCCATCCAGTCACACAGGGAACCTCCATCCCTGCCACCCCAGCCGAGGGCCGCCTCTGAACTGGAGTAACCTGGTCCCGCTGGCCCAGGCCCAGGCAGACAGCTCATTCGGGTCACTAGGATTCACACTTTAAAAGCAGGAACACGCTGATGAGATAAAAGTAAAAACTGCTGAGTGCAGAGGAGGCTCACCATTCCTGGAGGGCAGCAGGCCTCAGGCAGGCATGTGGGTGCTCTGTCCTGCCTTAGTGGTGGCCAATGGCCTTGTATGTACAAAAGGCAAGAGCCCAGCTCCCTGTCTGGGTTAAAATCCTTGCAGTGAAATTCCAGATGGTCAGTCAGTTCACCTGGGACTGGAAACCTCGAGAAATGGTGATGTCTCCCCCAAGACTCCTCAGTAACAACAATAGAAACACTGAAAACAGCACTTAAAGCATGCATCCTTATTGTACTTTAACTGAACGACAATACAGAATTGTATGCAAAATATTCTTAAGTCAGATCTCAAAACAAAAACTGGTAGCTGCCGGCAGGAAAGGACCCTGGAAGTGAGGTCACCTGATCATTAAGTTTCAGGGTAGGGCTCTTCCCACCACTTATTCCCTTCCTAAAGATCATGCCCAGGTACACTTTTCCCAGATGAATAGCTGCTCTAGGCCTAGCTAACTCAAACTCCTCCGGGATCCATCTCCTATGAACACCCAGTAGGATTTTGAGCAGGTGATCTGAACTGTCTGGGCTGTAAAATGGACATACCAGGTTCAGAAGTTCTAACCCGAATGGATCATGTTCAGAACACGTCTCCCCTTCACCTCCATTTATCTGCCTAGCAAAGGTGTTATTCTCCATCTTTCTACTCAAATATCTCTCCTCTGAAGTGCTTCTCCTGACGTCTTGGGCAGAATTAGAAGTGTTTCTCTTGTGTTTCCATAGCCCCTGCTCATACGCACTACAGTTCTAACTACAGTCACACATGATTTGCTTTTCTCCTCCACTGGAATCTGAGCTCCAAGAAGGCAGGAGCTGTCTGCCAATCAGGACGTAGCACCCAACAGACCCTTAATAAACATTTTCCAAAGGAATTGTACCTGCCTGGCCTTTCTCACAGTTTTAGGGGTTCAAAGGAGAGCATACTAAAGTATCCTGTAATGGAAAAGTCCTATGAAAATATAAAGTATTATTATCTATAACTTATTAAAGTTGAAAGCTTCTTTTTAATAGCAGAAGAATGCTATGAGGACCCTACACCAAAAGCTACAGGGATCCCACAGGTCCAGACAGCATCCCGGCAGCCTTTCAGCCTCACTCTGTAAGATGCTGAGTGATACAGCTTCTAGACCTGCACTGTCCAAGACAGCAGCCATGAGCCACATATGGCTCCTGGGCACTTGAAATGTGATGGCTTTGAAGTGAGATATGCTGCTAAGGGTGAAACACACGCTGGATTTTGAAGAGCACAGCAAAAGGAGGTCAAGCATTCCATTAGTAACTTTTATATTGATTATGTCCATACATGTTGAATGGAAATATTTTGGATATATTGGGTTAAATTAAAATTAATGCCACTTATTCTGTCTTACCTTTTTAAACTGTGCTTTCAGAAAACTGAAAATTGCACATGTGGCTCACGTTGTATTTCGCCTCAGCGCTGTTCTTGGATGGTCTACCAAGAACAGTTCTCTCTGACCCAGCCCTGGAGCCTGACGAGATCTGCTCATCTCTTGGGATTCTTATGATAAAACCCTATTCCTTAGTTAGTGTCTCCATCCAGGAATTTAGCCTTGTTATCACCCAGCCTTCAACCAGGTGCCTGGATTCAGGAAACCCTTTTGGGGAGGGTCTGCAGAGGTCTGGTTGTCTCTGGACCGCGGCCTGCATGTCGTCTGGGGCTTGAATGCACATGGGGCTGGAGTGTGAGTGGAGGACGTCGCGGCCTCAATTCAGCCCGTCCTGGCAGTGTGAGCTCATTGTACTGGAGGATTTCTGCCCTTATTTAGGTCAGTGGCCCCATTACCCCAGAGTCCGAGAGAGAGTTTCTATGGGGTTTTGTCTTCGACACTCTTTGCTATCCCTGTTCCCTCTTTGCAGAAAATGCCATTTTGCAGAGGTGATAAACCTTTAAAACAAAATAGCTAGAGCTCTGGTTTCTGAGTGCTACGTACTCCACCATCCTGATAAAATGGCCTGCTCACTTTGGGAATTTGTTAACCATTTTCAAAAGTGAAACATGCAATACAAAATCTAAAGCCACCTCATTTGGGGGAAAAGACTCACACTCCATGCTTTTCACCTGCAGCTCAGTTCTCTAAATTACACTAGAGACAAACGCTTTCACTCTTCCCCACACAGCACTGGGACCTAGAACTGAAGGGCCACTTTGGCAGTGAAACTTGAAACCCCTTGCAAAGCTCGAGAGGCCAGAAATATTCTGCAGGCCACTCCCTCCTCTCCCATGTGAAATATGGCACATGTCTTCCTCATCGCAAAATAATCGTGGGGCAGTGACTTACATACGATACAGTTTTGAAAGGAGAGGAGTCCTTGAAGAGTTTGGAGTCCAAGACTAATTAAATTTTTCCTATTGTTTATCTTCTAAATTATTTTATTTATACAAACACAGTAAACATGGCTGCATTCTCATTGTAAACAAAAAAAAAAATCCCAAGAGCACAGAAGTGAGTGAGCGACTATTCTTAGCTTTTGTTTCTGCTGAAACGTGATGTCTGTTTGTCACGTTCAGCTGCCAGCCCTCTCCCCGCACCCACCTTGCACTGCCTGAGGGCCAGGGCTCCAGGCACAGCTAACCCTTTCCCTGCTGAGAATCAGCCCAGGGGGGTGACCTGTGTGCAGAGGCCACTGGTGGGAACAGAAATGAGCTTGGACCACTGTTCCCGGCTTTATTTACAGCTAACCTTTCACTGTCTTATAACCATTACCAGATGGTCTTTCCACCAGTTCCTAGAGGGAAAGAGCCACGATTTATTCGTCCCTACACCCCCAGTGTCCAGCACGGGATCTGGCACCTAGGAAGGAATCAACAGACATTTGCTACACTGTCCCAGGACACACCTTTTTAAAACCACTGTCACACAGTGATGTCCAGCCACTTCAGGAACTCCATGGAGGCGCTCCAGAATACCGGGACAGGGGAGGTGCACACGGGAGTGTGGCAGCCCCAGTCTCTGCAGCCCAGGTGGTTCCCCGTGTTTGCCAGGCTCTGATACCTTGACTTCACTCCATGTCTGTTCTGGGGCAGCCGCAAATCCCTGAGGACCAGACAGCCCTCAGTCTCATGGAGGTGCCATAAGTCAAGGTCACCTTACTCAGATGGACAAATGACCCACACCCACGCAACCCAATGGGCTTATGCAGGAGGCCTGCTCGCCACAGATTTGGCCTTCGGGGTGGTCAGATCTCACCTCCTCCAAAATCTGTTTCAGCCACTAGTAAAGTCTACCCATATTTACTAACACTGTTCTCCTCTCTGCTCAATCGGCCCATAAGAGCAGTTAATGACTTGAGGAAAAGATAAATATTACTGAGTGAAAAAAGTGATTTATAAAACTATACATCAGCATGATCCCAATTTTGTATAAATAAACATTTATTCATGAACAAAGGAAATGGAGACTGGAGGTGTATTTGCCAAGATGCTGAGAGCAATTCACCCAAATAGTGGTATTAAGGGTGATTTTTCTTTATTATTTGTGCTTTTCCGACTCTAAATTTTCATAGTAAAATGTATTCTTTTTATGAGATTTTTTTTCAAATTAAAAAGCAAGAGAGTGGCAACTTTTGGCCCACTGCCTAATTTTCATTAAACCAATTGGCTGGTTTCCTTCAGCTCCTGCGGACGAGGGTCCAGGGTCTATTTTTATTGCCGTGTTCCCATCCCACTACAGATAATGGTTACTCCCACGAGACAGCTTTTTAAGGTGATGGTACAGTCTTTCTAGGATAGCTAATTACCTCTGAGCCTTTCAGTTGAGTCTGAAAGAGAACCAGAGTTTTTAAAACACCAGCTTCTCCCTCACTGGAGTTGTGGGAAAAGGATGAGCCACAGGGGCTGGGTATTAATTTAGAGTTGCTGGTGGTTTTCCACTTTCCTCTGCTCATCTGTAAGAAAGGAGGAAGAAAAGGAAGGAAAATGACTGCAGAACGGGAACAGCGACTGCACAGTGTGGCCTCGATCTGCGGTGCTTTCCTGAGCTGCTTCCTGCCCAGGTGTAGCCCACCCCATGACCACCCCAGACTCTGTCAACGTGGCCACACTTCAAAGCCACTGTGCGGAAACTGGAGCCTGGCCCAGCCTGGCCACCAGGAGCTGCACCATGACAAGCATCGATCGCCCTACATTCTACCTGGTCTCCCGGCCTGCCATTCTGCCTTCTTCTGGAATTGCAGAGCTACCCCCAGAACCCAACACCTGTCCCCAGCATGTCAAGAGTGACCGTCAGCAGGTCGAGCCCCACCGGAGGGCAGGGCCAGAGGACCTGGCAGGTGGTCCACCCAGGGCGAGCAGAGAAAGGCAGGAAGGACACTGCAGGGTCACTGCCTCCCCTCTGTGTATGAGAGCACTGGGGTGGCCATCCTGCTTTAGACACCGGAAGGGAACCTGGGCCAGTACAACATAGGGTTCAAGAGCTGGGCTTGAAGGAAGCTCTGGGCTCGAATCCCAGCTCTACTTACAAGCTACGTAACCTTAGGCCCCTGTTAGCCTTTCTAAGTCCTGGAGTCCAAGGCTGTAAAATGGGGTTAGTGGTGGTCCCACCTCATAGAGTCCTCATGATGGTTAAACTTAAAGGCACTTAAAGCTGGGTCGTCCGAGAAAGGTCAGCTTAGTTTAAAAGACAACCTGCACAGCACCTGAGTCCGGCTGAGAGAGATTAGGTCTGCCACAAAGCCGGTGCCACCTAGCCTGTGCTGCTGTCCATTTCCCGTGGGCGCCCTCGGCAGCAGGATGCCACCAGCCTCTATACGGAGGCCCCAGGCGTGCTTGCCATGAACGAGCACACAGAGTGAGAAACCCAAGTCCCACAGAAAATAAACAACCCCTCCCAGGCAAGACCCTGGACAGGCAACTCCATGTAGAGGCCCCGGCTGGAGTTCCAGGCTGTTGGCAGGACCTCAGGCTTCTAAAGTCTCCGGGGGAGAGAATTCCACACAAGGCCGGGCCTGAGCGATGCGTCCTGAAGCCTTTTCTATCCTGAGCTCACATGTCTCAGCTCTCATATCGACTCTCATCTAGCCCCCCACTGTAGAGACGTGCAACGAAACTGCTCTCCCGGTTTGGAGTCCTCTTCTATGTCAAGTCCTTGAGTAAAGGACTTTTTGAGTCTCCTATCACCTGGTAAAATGCAGATTCTGAGTCTCTGGGTCTGGGGTGGGGCCTGAGACTCTGTGTTTACAACAAGCTCTCCGGTGATGCCCGTGCTGCTGGTCCGGGAGCAGGAAGGGCTAGAGGGCTTTGAACAAGAATCCTACAGGATGCCTGAGGTGGCAAAAAGGCAGCTGAGGCAGGATGGACCGGGACTAAATCCTATCTCAGGCTTCACCCAGCAACACCCAGTCAGAGGGTTTCTCATCTATAGAACCTGCTTTCTAGACCTTGGGCGTAAATGTATGTGCAGGTTTCTGAAAACATCACATGAGAGGGTGCACGGCAGAGACTGAAAGAGGGGCACTCTCTCACTTGGAGAGATTGAAGGAGATAAAGGGCAGGTCAGGGGAAGGCTGGAAGGTAGGAAAGAAGACAAATCCCTTCTTTATCACTGGGGAAGGGAATGTTACACACTGTGGGCTGCACACAGCGCCTCGTTTATCCTCACAGCCACACCAGGCGGTGGGCGGATGAGGAAACGGAGGCTCGGACAGGTAATGCGACCTACCTTGTGTCACTCAGCTAATGATTATCAGAGTCAAGGTGTGAACCCAGACCAGGCCTTTCCGGCTCCAAAATCCAAGTACTTTACTCCACACCCTGGTGTGGAAAAGATGCTAGGACCTTTCACCCAGCTTCCCCCAAAGTTAACATCTTACAACAAAACACAGCTTCATTACCTAAATCAGAGCACTAAAGGTGATGAAATAATATTAACTCTCAACTGTAATATTCTACAGACTATATTCACATTTTGTCAAGTGTCCACTAAGGTTCCTTCCTGCTCCAGGATCCAGTCCAGGACCTCACACTGTATTTAGCTACCATGCTCCCTTGGTCCCCTCCAGTCTGGGACAGTTCCATCATCTTTGTCTTTCGTGACCCTGACAAATTTAAGAGTACTGGCCAGTTAACTGTAGAATGCCTCTTGATTTGGGGTCTGTTTGTTGTTTCCTTGTGATTAAATTCAGATCACGCGGGCTTCCCTGGTGGCGCAGTGGTTGAGAGTCCGCCTGCCGATGCAGGGGACACGGGTTCGTGCCCTGGTCCAGGAAGATCCCACATGCCGCGAAGCGGCTGGGCACGTGAGCCATGGCCGCTGGGCCTGCGCGTCCGGAGCCCGTGCTCCGCAACAGGAGAGACCACAACAGTGAGAGGCCCGCGTACCGCAAAAAGAAATAAAATAAAATAAAATTCGGATCATGCATTTTGGCAAAGATGCCACAGAAATGAGGTTGTACTCATATCATATCAGAAGATAATTGAGGTTGCTATGTCCTGCATGGTAGTGTCCGCAGGCGTCTCCACTGCGAAGTTACCACTTTTCCCTTTGCAGCTAATAACCATCCCATGAGGAGTTACTTGGAGACCACCCAAATGTCTGAACAGATGATTCTGGTGTGGGCTCAAGTTCAAGGGCCACAGGGCTGGAGGAGCAGTGAGGAGAACCAGAACTCATGTACCCAGGAGAGAAACCTGGGTACATGTTTGACCACTAGCTGGCACAACAGACAAGCTGCCGAAAACCCCAGCAAATCTCCAGCAACAGCCTCGGGCACGAATCGGCCTGGGAAATTTGGTAATCTCAACAACAATAACAAAACAACCCCAAAACGTAAACCCAAAACACCCTCGGTGTCAACCTCCCAGCAGGAATGTTCTGAAGGGCAAATCCAGCACTCACGGCATCCAAGCTAGAAAGCTGGAATGTGCAGGTAATGATTCCTCGAAAGTGAGCACTGCTTTCTAGAACTGAGCTCTAATTCTACAGCAAAACTGGGCATGCTTAAAGAAATATGATGCCGGAGAAAGTACCCACAAATCTTAGAAAAGAGCAGTAAGAACTCAAGACTTACAAGGTGATAAATAATGGCGACCGTTCATAAATGACTACAAAGGGCAGGTGCTCTGTGTGTCATGTGTTGGGGCCGGTCCTTGTGACAATCCTATACAGGTGAGGGGGAGTTCATCACAGTCCCCAAAGCCCCTGCGTTCTGATGGTTCTGAGGCTTGCAGCTCCCTTCCCCCAGGGAAGTGTTCCTCCCCTTTCTAGATGCTGGGGGCACCACGGCTTCTGGAGAGAGGGTATAATTCCCATTTTAGGGAAGCAGCAGCTGAGACTAAGAGAGGATGCCATCACCCAGCCAGGAGAGGGAGAATGGGAATCTGAACCAGGCCTATCCAATGGCAGGCTGTCTCTCTACCTCATTTTTTTCCCCCAAAGGCTCTGTAATACTGGTTCAGGGAGTCCTGGAAGTTTCAGAAGTCATAGACTTATTTTATTTATTTATATATTTTGTGCGGTACGCGGGCCTCTCACCACCGTGGCCTCTCCCGTTGCGGAGCACAGGCTCCGGACACGCAGGCTCAGCGGCCATGGCTCACAGGCCCAGCCGCTCCGCAGCATGTGGGATCTTCCCAGACCGGGGCACGAACCCGTGTCCCCTGCATCGACAGGCGGACTCTCAACCACTGCGCCACCAGGGAAGCCCCATCATAGACTTATTAATCCCAAACATTACTGTTAATTATTACTTATTATTAATTCCAGGCATGAGGCCTCATTTCCCATAAACACTGTGTCCTGCCATCTCTCAGCAAGTCCCCATCCTCCCCCCTTCCTTCCGAGGGCCGGGCCAGTAATTAGAAAAGCTAAAATTCTAAAGGTAGGGGATAATGAGCTTTTAATAATAACGATAATAATGATAAACACACCCCCCTTCCTAGAAAATTCTTATCATCCAGACAGCCCTCGCACTGGAAAACCAAGGCAACTCGTTAGCTACCCGATACCTAACGAGAAACGGCTGGTGAGGGGCAGGACCTGGATAAATGGGTCTAGGGCAAAATGTGCTGAGTGTTGGCAAGACACTGCACCTTCTGGAGAACTGTCTTCAGATTTCTCAGAGAGAAAAAGAGCTCCCATCTCCCGAGGACAAACCTGCACTTCTGGGCCGGGATGCCAGTCAAAGGCATTACGTGAGACATGTGTCCTGACGGGACTGGCTGGGTGAGCATGAAATCCTGAGACTCCCGGCAATGTGTAAGGCACTCTTCTGCTTTGGAGGAGCAGCAAGGCGGCTCTCCCTGTGGTCCTTCCCCTCATGGAGAGAGCTCCCAGCACAGCCAGCAGGGCACCCTCATCCCCGCAGCCTCACGGCTCAGACCACAAGGCAGCAGCAAGTCAGTGGATGGGGGGGTGGGGGGTGGGTGGAGTGGGGGGTAGGCTCCACCCAAGTGACCCCAAGAGCATGCTCAGGAAGACAGCTCTGGCTGGGGCCTCTGGGGAGGGGACAATCACGACCAGAGCACCCATCAACCTTCGACCATGCCTTGACTGAACATAGCATCCATCTTGTTCCCACACACAAGGAACGCAGAGAGTCTAATCTTGTAAAGCTTCCTTCTTATCTTCAGGGAAGAAGGTCCTTGATATTCCAGCATTCAAGTGCTTTACACTTTGTGTGCAGACCTAGAGAGTTTCCTGCTCACCACTGCACATTGTCAGAGCTCTTTAACTAAAATTGGAAAAGACACTACAAACTCAGTTCATAAAGGCGTAAGGCCTTACGGGATGGCTTTCTCAGCTTCTTTTACAAATCATTAAGAGGGGAAACATTTTTCAGACCCACCCCTGATCTCAGGGTCAGAAGCATCCCATCAGAGAAGCCGTGCCCTGGGCCTGGCTCTGACCCGGGCTCACTGGGTCAGGGCAGCTCTGAGTCTCCTCTTATCTCCCGTGAGCAAATCAGACATGCTTCCCCTTGCCCTCCTCTTACCGTGAAGTCTGTCAGGCCTCAGTATCCCTCCAAGAAGCCAGCCCTGCTAGCCCTCTCAGCCCCACCTTTCATACTAATAGGGTGGCTGTTTGTGGCACTCGGAAGGGGGGGCCCTGCCCTTCAAACTTTACTGTATCACCAGAACCCAGCCGGGTCTCTGCAGGGCAGGCAACCAGTAATACCTGATCACTAAAGGAATTCAGAAATGGACAAAAAGAAGAAATGAGTCAGAAAAACATTGCATCAGGAGCCCTATCTGGGGCATTAGGAGGGATTAGCTTCAAAAAGAAAGAATTTAGTCATCTCCAGGGGCACGAGTATTCTCGTTTGGTAACTGGAGACCAGGTGAAGACACACCCAAATCACCACTGGAATCAACTAACAAATCCTGGTGCACACAGGGAACGTGGATTTCTGATCACATGCCCACATTTTAAAAATGTGTGCTTCTAAGCTAAAGGGTTAGGCAAGGTAGGATGAGGAAGGCTGATTTAGGACCCAGTGCCGCCTCTCCCATCCACTTCTCTCATGGCGGAGCCCCCAAATCAACTTCACCATTCTTCCCAGACCAGTCCAGATGTAGCCTGGGACCCTGCCACCCAGCACGACGTGTACTGTCCACCCCCACTGTCCACCTGCCCCAGAAGCACCTGGGATTCTGTTAGAAAGATTATGACCACTAGCTTGCATCCCATGCTGGGTCAGACTCTCTGGGATTGGGACCAGGGAATCCGTCCGCATCTAAAAGGATGCCCAGGTTGAACCTTCGGTAGAGGAAAACTGAGGACCACTGCTCTAGCAAGAACTAACAATCACTTAGAGTCTGTCCCATTTGCCATACCTGGACTAGAGTAGTATCCCTGGAAAGCCAGATGGGGGCTTTTCCCATGAGAATAGGATCTTAGCCAAGGAGTTACAAGCTCCAGGGGATGTGATTCAGAAGACTTACATTTTGATGCAAGGAAAGTGAGAGGTAACAAGATGCAGAAAGAAGGTGGTGGCAGTAGGGGCCAGGCCTGGGGAAGTCCTGTGAGGTTCCCCTGCCCCAGGAGATACTCACCTTGGAGGGAGCCACAAGGAATGCACAGGGAGGGATGCCAAAAGAACTGGGATGAAAATCACCACCTTGAAAATTGTGCCTCAGGGTGGAACTGGCATTCATTCATTGATGCATTCACTCATTCGTTCACCGTTCCAGGATTTCTTCCTTCAGCATGTACTTAACATGCCTGGACCAGAATCGGACCCTAAAGCATGAATTTGGCTCCACATATACCCAAGCTGTTCCCAAGGAGGACCTCAGGGCCCGGAAATCATGCCCAATGGACGACGTCCACTGCAGACATCATCATCTTGCCCACGTGGAACCAGAAACCCGAAGGGTCCCTCACATATGAACTCAGGTCTTTTCTTGACCTCACGACACAAATAGCCACAGTTCTTCTGGAACAAAAAGGACTCAAAACATGAAGTTCAAAGGCCACACAAAATAAACCCAGGACTGGTGAGTCTCAGGATTGGTGGAGGCTACTTGGCCCTGAGGACTCAGGTGGAGACAGAGGCTCCAGGCAAAACTCTCCAAACCCCTCACGCTGTGTCCGAGGCTAAATTTTGCTGTCAGCTCTACCTAGCCCTGTGATATGGCCCCAAAGGGCACCTCAGACGGAGGTGATGATTATTCTAGAAAAAACCTTAAAAACAGTGCACCAGGACGAGAGTGGCTCGGCTGCTCCTGGTCACCCACCTACGGTGGCATCTGATGGCCTGGATTCCTGAATTCCTCCTAGAAAACACAGCCCTGGGCACATGTCAAATAAGACTGCCCCTCATAGAACATGAAACAACAGCCCACAGTGTCCAAAGGAAGGGCCTTCTAGAAGCTGTGGTCCCTGGAGCTTTTCCAGATTTTTCTCTACAATGAGAGGGAATCTGGCCACCTCAGGGCGTGACTCCATCAATACTTAATGAAAAATCCAGAGCTTCACTGGTCTTCCTGCCCCTCCTCTGTTCCTTCCACGCTTCCCTCTGCCCTCGGGGTAACCCTGCGCCTCTGAATGGCTTCGCAAGGCCTACTTGAAGGGGTCCCTTCCTTCCTGCCCTGCCTCATCTCTCCATATTTCCCCCTAAGGTTTCCTTTCTGTACTCCAGCTATACTTTGCCTTCATACTCTAAACCTCTTCACTTTCTCCCTCTCGGGACCTGTGTTCTCTGGGCGCCTTCTTCATTTAACTTCTCCTGGTGGGCACTTCGGAGCTTGGCGTTCACGATCAGCTCTTCCGGGACCCTTTCTTGACACCCCACTCACCCCAAGATTCGGTTAGCATCCTTGCTGCTAACTTCGAACTCTGTGCCCTGCTTGCCTCAAGCACTGGACCAGGAGTTTCTTCAGAGCAGGTACAGGGTCAGGGCCCGGAAGAGTCAGGCTGCGACTATCTGGACAGGGGGAGTCCCTCCCCAGGCCCCCTCCTTCCACCAATCTGAGCCCCACACGGGAGACTGAGGGGCACAAGGGGTGCTGTGCCACAGCCTTCCATTCCTGCCCAGGGGCATCAGGGCATCACTGGTCTTCAGGGAGAATGCACAGCGCAACCGGCCCCTGAACGCGGGAGAGGGAAGAAGGAATTCTTCCTACTCTGATGCTTTTCGTTTCTGATGCAAAAGGTCTCTAATTTCATTCATGGAAACACAATTTAGTTCTACTGGTGGCCCAAGGAGTACCATTTCTACTCTTAGATTTTAATACCAATTTTTTTTAATATAAGGGGAGCTAGGTTATATGATAGTCTCTGACTTTAGTAAACCAGGTCTGCCCAGTATTACCTAGTGCAGAGACGCAGGGCTGGTAAAATTCTCCCACTCAAGTCCCACGTTTGTCCACTTTGTGATGATACTACAAGCTGTATACTCCTGACTTCTATATTTTTCACTATGCACAAGAATATTATTCCAATTCACGTTAAGGAAAGAGAAAGAAGGAACACATGCACATAGAAATGGACGTCATCAGCACCCTGAAAATCAGAGACAAAGGAAGGTCAGAGAAGACACGTAGGCAGAATTTGCTGCCTGTTCATTCCAGTCACACGGGTCTTCCCTCTGCCACTGCTCACAGATGCCTCTTGCAGAGTTCTTCCCTCGACTCATGTGACAAGAGGAGTTGCTGCATCTGTTCTTTTGCTTTCTTCCCTTTTAAAAATAATTTGTGGTTTGTGTGTTTTTACACAGTACAGATTAGCTGGCAGGAGATGCGTCACGGCTCGCACACCATCACTCCCGGCGATTAAAAATAAAAATCACATCTGCAATGCAAAGCTCACGCGCTCCGCTTTTAGAAAAGGGTGAGAGACTTGGGTGCCCAGCACCTTCTTGTAAATGCGACTCAGCTCCTATGTGCCTGTGCAGGACTTGTAAAGATGAGGCATTTTAACCTGCAAGGTTCTGATAACCTGGAAGAGTATTGGTGCCCCAGACCCTGACCTCCCAAACCCACCCATGCATTCTCAAGGGCATGAGACAGGGGTCACAAACAGCCTCAGGGTCCCAGGCTCCTAAACCAGAAAAGGCTGTGGTCTCTGGTAACAAACTGCCCCCAGGATAAGCTCCCTCAGACTAACGAAAAAGAGCAACCTTGAGTCACAAAATGAAGTGCATCTGGTCAGAGACCCAGCGTTGGCATCTGGGATGGTTTTAATCAGAAGTGCCCAGATTTACACCTCCCAGGATGGCTCGCACTTGACCAGGCAGCTGAACACGTCATTAATCATTCCTAATCCAGTGCTCATCTCTCTCCTTCAGTGTGGACTCAAGTCTCACTGTGGAAAGTAAACGATAGCTAGCCACTGCCAGTGCCACCTTTGTCTCGGCCATAACAGGGGAGGGGGACTCAGCATGCCAGGCTACTCCAGGGCCTCCGCCTCTCCCCGTCTCTCTGGTGTGCAGCACACACCCTCTCCCACGCTTACCTACAGCTGTGCCAGAAAAGTTTCACCCGCAGCAAGGGCTCGAGGCTGAAACAGCGGATTTTAGCTTCTAAATCAAAGCCGTCTCAGACTGGTTGACCTTGGGGCCCCGTCTCCTTATCCTATTAATTCACTCTTGTCAGTCCAAGCACGCGCTTAATTTGAGGACCAGCAACCCAGCTGCCCAAGGTAATGAGGTCTGGCATAAACCAACTCTTCTCAGGAGAATGTTTCCTGGACAGAAACCATGGGCACTTCATAACTTGGTACCGCCATGGTTATTTCCTAGGGCGGTCTGGTTTTAGACCACCTAGCCCAAACAAGGGAACTCTAAAGCTCCTGCATAAAAGCGAATGTGGATATCGTTTCAAGTTCTGAAACCTCTTGAGCATTCTTCTGGGGAAGAGGTCAATGACCGGTAATGACTTAGGGGAAGACGGCTGGCATGAGACCAAAATGAGGAAGCCAAAGCACTTGGGGTGTGGTGGGTGCAGGTCATGCTCTCAGCCAGCCCGGATCAACCCCAGGAGGCAGAGGCCAGGAAGGATGTGTGATTACTTGAGGGTGGGCTTCTCTCTAAAAATAACGGGGATAATCAAGCTGCAGGCTTCATCCCCCACCCTCCCACTTTCAAAGAGCGGGTTGTTTTACATCTGTACTCGGTTGAGTGTTATTTTTATGTGCCAGGCTTCCATTAGGTATCAGACTCAGGACTAAAATAAACCTGAAGGAACAAAGGAAGCCGGTGGAAGGGGCCAGATGCTTTCCCCTCTGCCAGCCTGCAAAGGCCACCCTGTGTGCTGGTCGCTGCTCCCACTGTGTCACCTTCAAAAGTAATCCCGTGCTTAAGGATGAAATGACGCACAGCCTTTGAAAAATCAAGCAAGAATCATTTCTCGGTCAGGATCAGATTGATTTTTGTCTGATTATGTCACGGGAATTGAGAGTGGAGGATGGACCCAGAAGCCAAATCAAGAGTCACACGAGCTACTGTCTACAATAGCCAGAACATGGAAGCAAACTAAGTGTCCATCGACAGATGAATGGATAAAGAAGATGTGGCACATATATACAATGGAATATCACTCAGCCATAAAGAGAAACAAAATTGATTTATTTGTAGTGAGGTGGATGGACCTAGAGTCTGTCATACAGAGTGACGTAAGTCAGAAAGAGAAAGACAAATACCGTATGCTAACACATATATATGGAATCTAAAAAAAAAAAAAATGGTTATGAAGAACCTAGGGGCAGGACAGGAATAAAGACGTAGACATACAGAATGGACTTGAGGACACGGGGAGGGGGAAGGGTAAGCTGGGACGAAGTGAGAGAGTGGCATGGACATATATACACTGCCAAACGTAAAATAGATAGCTAGTGGGAAGCAGCCGCAGAGCACAGGGAGATCAGCTGGGTGCTTTGTGACCACCTAGAGGGGTGGGATAGGGAGGATGGGAGGGAGACACAAGAGGGAGGAGATACGGGGAGATATGTATATGTATAGCTGATTCACTTTGTTATAAAGGAGAAACTAACACACCATTGTAAAGCAATTATACTCCAATAAAGATGTTAAAAAAAAAAAAAAAAAGTCACCCGAGCTAAAAACAGTGGTCAGCTCTGACGGCAGGTTTCCAGTGTGCATCTCTCATCTTCACGTCATCAAAACCAAAGGGGCGCCTGTCGCTTTTATTTTATGGATGGGGAAACTGAGGCACAGGAACATTATGTAATTTGCCCAACCTGTCAGACACAGCTAGCCTGGGGCACAGGATGTGAACCAAGTCTAATTGCAGACTTCTGCTCCTATCTGCAGTATTAAATAACCTCAGCAAGGCCACGTGCGTAAGTAATTTCTGGGAAGCCTTCCTTCTCGGTCAACATGGGAAGTGGAGGGTATGCACATTCTTTTATCTCCAAAGCACCTGCGCCGACTGGAGCTCTTACCTCAGTAAAGACTGACTGCCTAGATTTCAAGATTCTCACATTCAGCAAGTCTACCTCCAAAAGTTAATACAGCCAAAGCACTTCAAAAGGATTTAGGGAAATTAATGTCCACTGATAACATAAAGAAGTTCAATGTTATACCATAGTTATCTGCACATTTAATAATAACATCAGTATTAATATTTCAAGACTAAATAAAACTATTCACGGATTTTTTTTCCCTAGGACTTGGCATTTTTTTAAATCCCTGTGTTTCAACCAGAAAAATGTTCCAGCCTTCAAAATTAAGATTAGGACTCATCTTGAAATTTCTATAAACCGGGTTAATCAATCAGCAAATATATTTTGGAGGGTCATACTGTGCCAGGCACTGCTCTAGGTCCCTCCCTCACGGCCCCTGCAGTGCGCTATTCACTGGATCTCACATGCTGTGACAGCTGGGGCAGTGGGAATGGTCTGACACCCACTAACACCCACTGCAGAGGCCAGGGTGAAGGACAGGAATGTCTCAATGGCACTGGTCACTACATCAGACTACTGAAGATCCACAGCATCTGTCAAATCAAACCCACTGAATGACACTCACTTTGTCATGCATTAAACTGATATTTCATAATGTGGAAATCAATATTTGATAATAGATTGTTGTAAAGCATTTCTAAATATGAAATTATATAAATCCTTGTAACATTTAGTATTTTCATAATAAAACATCAGAAGTAACCAATGGGTCTCAAAAGCATTCATCTACTCGCTTTCCAAACATATTTAAAAATAAATGCCTATACGGAGCTATCTATACGTTTCAGAGCTAATTTTTTTTTTTAATGCAAACCACTCATTTTGGCAGATGACTAGGAAGCAGGACAAGAGGAAAAGGATGCAGAATTAACTCTCACCACCTATTTACTGGAGCTCTCATCTGAGCAAAGGAAAGGCCCTGATGGAAATTTTGCTTTTTATTGAAGCTGATTATTGATACATAGCCATGGGATCACAGGGCCCTCCTTCCCTGCAGGACCCAGATGACAGCCACCCAGCCTACCTGTCTCAGTTGCAATCACAATGCTGCTGGCTGCAGCATCCTACCTCTCAACAGAGTGTCGCGGGAAGCAAAGGCCATTACTACACCATTGAGACTGACCCTAGCACAGTGCCAGCAGGTGCCAGACACACGAAATGATGGATAAAATGGCATCATTATAACTGACCGATGGCAGGGAGAACAGGAAGTGCCTCTTCTATTCATTTCTGGCCTCATCCTCAAATATAATCATTTTTGCTATATCAATTATCAAAAAAAAAGTACATGCTCTAAAAATCCTACAGTAAATATAACGGAGCTTATGAAAAAAAAAAAAAGAGACCGTTCAAGACTGATGCAAATTTGTACCCAGAGAATTAACTAAAGCAAGTAACAATTACAAGTTAAAAATTACCAGCACAGTTAAAAACTAATTATGAATAGGTAAACAGGACTAGCAGATAATATTTATACACCCATGTTCATAGCAGCATTATTCATACAATAGCCAAAAGGTGGAAATGACTCAAGTGTCTACAGACAGATGAATAGATAAACAAAATGTGGGATATACACAGAGAAATATTATTCAGTCTTAAAAAGAAAGGAAATTTGGACAGATGCTACAACACGGATGAACCTTGAGGACGTTATGTTACGTGAAATATGCCAGTCACAAAAGGACAAATACTGTATAATTCCACTTATATGAGGTACTTAAGAGTAGTCAAATTCATAGAGACAGAAAGTAGAATAGTTGTTGTCAACTATGCTGTGGGGAGAAAAGGGAGCTGTGGGGAGAAAAGGGAGTGAGGAGTTAGTGTTTAATGAGCATGTGGTTTGAATCTGGGAAGATGAAAAAAGCTCTAGAGATGCATGGTGGTGATGGCCGCACAGCAATGTGAACGTTCTTGATGCCAACATACTTAAGAATGACTAAAATGGTAAACTGTCTATTACGTATATTTTACCACGATTTTAAAAAAGAAAAAAAAAGAAAGAAGACTTCACTTAAAATCTTAAAAGGTAAAGGTGCCTTGACTGAAGAGGAGGGACAGAGGAACTGAGGCTGCTGAGCTGTAATGACAAGGGCAAAATGCACCCAGCTCAGAGAGAACCGTGCAAAATCACTTCTTGAACAGAGCACGCAGCCAAAACGAACCAAGAACAAGGTGAATGGGTTCTGTGTTCTCCCTTGCCTTGCGGAGTTCTGCTGGATTTGTGCACTGTTGTAAAATATGAATATGCTGGGAACAACTGACTTCCACATTACACTGACATCATTCCCATACTTATAATCATAATAGCATATGAGCTAACCTGTGTTACAGAAATACGTGTTGTAGCTAAAACGTTTGGTATTTAACATTTCCAATAATACTTCCTTAAGACTACAGAAAGAATGGTGAGCTTACTAAATTGTAATCAGCCCAAATTTGCATCTACCCCAGCCACAGCAATGACCTTGCCTACACCTCCACCCACACACGTATACACTCATGCATCCTTACCTGTACATTTATTTTGAGTTACTTTTTTTGGTTGAATGTCTTCAATCCATTTTATTTATCTATTTTTAAAAATTTTATCTTGAGTTACTTTTAATTGCTTGCCTTGAATCACTCTACTTTCCTCAGATCAATGCAGACATTTTAATTCAGTCATAAAGAGAAAAACTGACAATTATTGGATCCTTCCAGTAGGCTGCTGCTATTTCACAATCCAGCAGGAGAATGTGGTAATGCATTTTTGCTGTCTTTAAATGAGGCTACAGAACCATCTTTGGGTTCCCCACTGAACCCAATGGATTCCCGCTGAAGGTCTGGAATTGGTGTCAGGGGCACAGACCCTGCTTCTCCTTCTGGGAATCACATTCGGAATTTCAGACTGCTCCTACTTGGGATAAACTTTCTGGGGGTCAGAGAGCCAACCTGCCCCAAAGTCCTTTCCTCAGTGGCCATTATCACCCCTCACTGTGAACCCTAAGGAAATAAGAGACTACACTTTTGAGGAAGAAGAGGGTGAAAGACAGAAGGACGGAAAACAGCAGGGAAGGGGAGGGCCCCGAGAGGTGCTGGAGTGAGGCCCGGATGCTAACGAAGTGTTGGCCATTTGGCCTCTGGGTCCCCGGGGTATGCAGAGCTACGATTACATGCTGCTGGTTTTCTGCATACGCCAGGAAGAATCCAACCCACCAAGCAAAACAAATACATCTCTGGAAAGGAAAAAGTGAAGTAAATGTACTTCAAGAATCTATATTTATATCATAACAGCCAGTTATACTTGTTCCAATGTTAAATGGTCCCTTTTGCCAGTTGGTAAAGGGATATTCTGATTTATGCCGTGCACTTTTACACCAAGGTAAAGGCTCTCTATGGAGCTTAAAAAAACCTGATATAGAATACACGATCCTTGCAAAGTCTGATGACACGCGAAACAAACATGCTGCCACCGATACAAAGGGCACAAAGTAAAACATCAAAGCTGCTTAGGAACCGTGAACAGAAACAGAGGCATGATTTTCTTTCCCTGACAGGAGCCATCCCCTACTCAGAATGCTCATATCTTACCAATGACCTCCATGAGTTGGAGAGGGCAGCATCTTTCTAGGGTAGCAATGTGATGGACCACAGCCCATGGGACTTGGGGCAAGGTTATCTGGGAATCCACACACTCACCATTGTTACATCATGTCTGGCATGGGGATACTTGATGATGGTGTGATCGATGTAATAAAAATTCCTTAATCAGACACCAAAAGCTGGCCACTCTAATCTATTCCCAAGAGAAATTCTTGCCCACATGCACCAAGAGACACATACCAGAATGTCTGCAGCAGTACAGCTTGTGATAACCAAAAACTGAAAACAATCTAAATGTCCACCACCAGTAGAATGGGTAAGTCAATTGTGGTGCACCCACCGCCCACAAAGTGGAATGTACAGCAGGGAAACGAACAGATCACCGCTACATGCACCCGCACAGATGATCTCAGGAGCATGAGGTTGAGTGGAACAAAAGTGAGCTGCAGACAAATACACGGTGTGCTACTCAATGTATATGAAGCCCAACGATGCATCTGTTTATGGATATAAACATATGTGGTAAAACTCTCCACAGAAAAGCAAAGAAATGATGAACAATGATGAAATTTCCAGCAAGCAGTGATCTCTGTGTGGGGAGGGCACAAAGGGAACTTCAAAATAACGGTGTTCTCTTTCTTGGGTGGCAGACATTTGAGCATTCCTGGAATCATTAATTCTTTATATCTTACACATATGTTGTGAAAGTTTTTGTAGTGACGCATTTTATAAAAATACTATTTTTATTTATTTATTTATTTTTGGACTCAGACTCTTTATTACAAGGATATTCCCTTAACAAAAGAAGAAAGTAGAACATACAGAATGTCTTCCAATGGGGCTCCAAAAATACTGTTTTAAAAAGCTGCCTGGGGGGCTTCCCTGGCGGCGCAGTGGTTGAGAGTCCGCCTGCCGATGCAGGGGACACGGGTTCATGCCCCGGTCCGGGAAGATCCCACATGCCGCGGAGCAGCTGGGCCCGTGAGCCATGGCCGCTGAGCCTGTGCGTCCGGAGCTTGTGCTCCACAACGGGAGAGGCCACAGCAGTGAGAGGCCCGCGTACCACAAAAAAAAAAAAAAGGAAGAACTATAGAATCATTATGCCTCAAACTGAAGGGATTGCAAATGTTCAGGGGAAGGCAAAAACAAAGGCTTGTCATTCCAGAGCTTTCTCCTGCCCTCACACAGTCCAAGGTCTGATATTCCCAGGGCACACCTGACTCTTGATTCTGTGACTATCACTCAGATAAGATGAACTGTCAGTTCAAGATGGTCTGGGGGCTGCTGAGTGTACATAATCCCTCCTCTGTCTTAGAAGTGACCAAAACACATCACTGGGCTGGGGCAGGCGTCAGCAAACTGCAAACACATGGGCCATACCTGGCCTGACAGCTGTTTTTGTGCTACCTGTAAAACTAAGGATGGTTCTGACTTTTTTTTAATGGTTGAAAAATATCAAAAGAAGAATAAAATTTTATAACATGAGAAAATTATATGAAATTCAAATGTCAGTGTCCATGAAGTTTTTCTTTTAGATTTTTTAAAATTATTATCTATTTTTGGCTGCGTAGGATCTTAGTTGTGGCACACGGGATCTTTCATCGCAGCGTGCGGGCTTCTCTCTAGTTGCGGCATGCAGGTTTTTTCTCTTCTCTAGCTGTGGCACACAGGCTCCAGGGTGCGTGGGCTTTGTAGTTTGTGGCATGCAGGCTCTCTAGTTGAGGCGTGTGAGCTCAGTAGTTGTGGTGTGCGGGCTTAGTTGCTCTGTGGCATGTGGGCTCTTAGTTCCCTGACCAGGGATCGAACCCGTGTCCCCTGCATTGGAAGGCGGATTCTTTACCACTGTGCCACCAGGGAGGCCCCAGTGTCCATAAAATTTTATTGGACCACAACCACATTCATTCACCTGTGTCTGCTTTCACTCTACAACAGAAAATGGAGTAACTGCCTAAAGTATTTACTATCTGACCCTTTGCAGAAAAAAACTTGCCTCCCTTGTCCTAGAGAAAAGTTTAAGAAATAAATCAGGTCAGGTACAGAACCTAAGACACAAAATTTGCTTCTGTGCTCATACTGGACCTCATTTCATATGAAATATATGGCTGCTCATTAGACTATATAATAAACTATAGTACAAATTTAAAAAACAAGGAATATTCTGGCTAGAATGGGGAGACAGGCCCAGACAGAAAGACCATCCAGGGCATGAGATCTACACAACTATCAACACTGGAATACCAATCTGTGTTCTGAGCAGACAAAGCAGTAAGGTACACCATTGTGGAAAAAGTCACGTACTCTGAGGAAAACAAACAAAAACGTAACAGTTATTCGGAGCAAAGCTGTTCTCCCATCAAGTGTGAAGCCATCCAGTGATGCCCTGACCACACTGCCCCCGTGACGGCTCCCTGCGACCCGAGCCGACTATACTATTCGACAGCACAACAGGAAAGTGGCAATTCTGTGGAGCCCTCTGTCAGGAGGGTCTACTAAGTAGAGGTGACCGCATTTTATCAAAAAGAGACCATGCTCAGGCTTGCTGGGCCTCCAGTATCATCTTCTCCCAGGAGCACAACTAGACTGTGCGTCTGCCAAATATAAAACCTGCGCCAAGCAAGCCACGTTTTGGTACCCGTGGAGAGCATGATGAAACGTGCGTGCCATCTGCACATCCTAAGACACTCAGAATAGCCCACGGTCAGCTGCTCAAACTCGGGGAGAACAGCTATGACAGTTGGGCATGTGAACTGGCTCAGGAGCGGGGGCTTAGAAACAGGGATTGCCATCCCTCTGGGCCTTCTCTCCAAGGTCTGCCTGACCCAGTCCATCTAGAAGCCCTGACTCACCCCCCACTGGAGCTTTAGGGTTGCCATGGCAATGACTGTCCACAGAGGAAGGAAGAGGCAAAAGGTCAAAGGTCAGCAATGACATGAAGGATAGAGGCTAACAGGTTGTGAACACCCAAAAGAGCAATCTACAGACATGAAGCAAAATTTTAAAAAGGTGAAAAGGTACAAGATGCTGGATTTAACCTCGAGGGTGCCGTTTCAGTGCCTACCTCTGCATGTTGGTCCCGTGTCCATCTGCTGACGGGAAAGAGCCTCTGCTTCTATTGCACAACAGCACAGATGGAGCCCCGAGCTGGGGATCAGGAGCTCTGATCCTGCCCTGAAAGCTCGGTGGGAACTTAGCTGGCGCAAAAGCTGCTGAGGCCAGTTTGGTTTTACAGTCGTCCCAAGGTATCCACAGGAGATAGGTTCTAGGACCCCCTCTGATACCAAAATCTGAGGATGCTCAAATCCCTTATATAAACTGGCACAGTATTTGCATATAACCTATGCACATCCTCCTGTATACTTTAAACCACTTCTAGATTATAATAATTTATAACATAATTATTATTATACAATGTAAATGCTATGTAGATAGTCGCTGGCACACAGCAAATTCAAGTTTTGCTTTTTGGAACTTTCTGGAATTTCCCCCCCACCCAAATATTTTTGATCCAAGGTTGTGGAACCCATGGATACAGGGAGACAAATGTAATTATAAAAGAATAATCAGTACATTTATATAAAATAATTTAAATGATATATTTTATTTGTATATAATTTTGGAAGGTAATACATTCACATAGTTCAACAAACCAAGATGCTTTGGAGAGACACACTGAGAAATCTAGCTTCCACCCCCTGTCCCCCATGCATCACCCCCACCATACATGACCATTTTATCGGACCTTTGCTGTTCACCCAGCTTCTCTTAATGCGTTCACAAGTAAATATGAATACATGGCCTTATTTTTCTCTCCCTTTCTTACACACAAATGTGTATGCTGTTCTCTACCTTACTCTTTCCCCTAACAACATAGAATGGAGATCTTTCCACGTGGGCCCTCTCTTTCCTCTGTTACAGCTGCAGAGTGTCCCCCTGTGTGGCTGGACCCCATGTGCTACAGTGGACACACAGGCTGTTTCCAGACTCTGCTGTCATAGAAAAACGTGTAACGTGCAACCTTAACCAGAGTTCACTCTCTGTGTGCAGGTTTGTTTGTAAGATAAATTCCAGAAGCATATCAGACATTTTAATTCCCCTTCCCCCCAGGCTACTATTTTATAAATCATGTTTATTTTTGTCAATGGCTTTAGTCACTGATGAGAAACACAAGAGATGGGAACTGGGGTAGCAAAAGTCTTGGAATCGGGCTTCCCTGGTGGCGCAGTGGTTGAGAGTCCGCCTGCCAATGCAGGGGACGTGGGTTCGTGCCCCAGTCAGGGAAGATCCCACATGCCGCGGAGCGGCTGGGCCCGTGAACCATGGCTGCTGAGCCTGCATGTCCGGAGCCTGTGCTCTGCAACGGGAGAGGCCACAACAGTGAGAGGCCCGTGTACCATTAACAACAACAAAAAAAAGTCTTGGAAACCTTTTTTTGGTTGGCAATGTTAGAGAAGGAATAATAGTATATGTGCCAAGACTGTCCCGTGGCCCTGTGCCTTCTTCTCCTCTTCCTTGTTAACACTGACAAATAAGGAGCTGAAAAAAGAATAGTTGAACATATGGGATACAGAAATAAATGCTCTTAACAAGTCTATGGAAAGGGAAGCCTTGAGCCCTACTGCCCTGCTGGTCTGTGGTTCTGAGGTTGGGGACACCAAGAGAAACTCCAGGTGTTTCCTAACTCTGTTGTCATATTTATTTATCTCCTACACCAATGTATTTCCACATGTACCCGCTTTCCCCTCTAAAATGAGTAGGGGTGGCTGAGGGGTAGAAGCATGAAGGATCTGTGAGACACAAGCCAAACTCAAGGTGCTTCTTACCCTGGCCACCCTCAACTAGGAAATTCAACTCAAAACTTCTTTTTATTCCTTTCACGTCAGGCTGTGTGAGATGTTAGCAGTGCAAAGATACGATCTCTCATCCTTCTTTTTTTTTTTTTGGCTGCACCGCACAGCATGCGGGATCTTAGTTCCCCGACCAGGGATCAATCCCGTGCCCCCTACAGTGGAAGCTCGGAGTCTCAACCACTGGACCATCAGCGAAGTCCCATGATCTCTCACCTTGAGAAACCTACAAAAAGTCAACCCTGGGGTGGGCAGTTCGATAGTTGCCAAAATACAGAGGTGAGCACAGGACACAAGAAGAGAGCCTCAGCAAGGAGGGGTTACCTGGCCCACTTGTGCTGCACTGACTGTAGAGTTTCCAAGTGTGGAAGGGAACAGAGGCAGCGGGTGGAATTTAGGGCAGCAGGGTGTGGTGGTGGACTGTGGAGGGGCGAGAGGTAGGAACAGAAGATGAAGAAGGCATGTGGACAGATAGCTTCTGACCACCTGGTACACCCTGCTCAGCGGTGCTCAAACTTCTGCCTGCACCAGTGTCACCGGGGAGCTTGTCAAATGCACATGTCCCAGGCGCAATCCACAGAGGTCAGATCTAGTAGGTATTAAGTGGGTTCAGGAATCCACAACAAAAAATCACTCTGAGTAATTCTGCAGATTATCCAACCTGACTTCAGGAAATGCTGCTGAAGGCAATGCAGGTGAGGCGTGACAGGAGCGACAGGCAGGCCTTAACCATCCAGGCTACTCTGGAGCTGGCAAGTTACGAGGAGGTGGGAGGCCAGGAGACCAGTAAAGGGGACGATGCTGCACAAGGCCAGGTACATGATGATGGGGCTGAGGGCATGGGCTTATAGAGCAAATGACAGAGTTAGGATAGAAGTGAATGGACTTACAACTGATGCCCACTGTCCAAACAGGCACAGAGCAGGGGAGGGGCCCGATCTGCCCAGGGTGGAGGCCAGCTTCCCAGAGGAAGGGATTTTTAAGTTGGGATCTGAGGATGAGCTGGCATTAGTGAGATACCAAGGCAGGTGCATGTAGGCTCCTGAAATTCACAGCCAGCGTTCTAAGGTAGGTATATGTCCACACCTCCTGGGGCTGCCACAAAGCCACACTGTGTGTGCCCTGAGCGTGTCTATTAAAGTTTCTCCTGCCTACCACCCTGGTCTATGACAAGCTACAGCTAGGGGTACAGTCACAGAATCCCCAATATTCCAACAGCAGTGCCAGAGAGGGGCACCATGGCCCTGGTTTCTGGAAGGGTGTAGAAGGGGAGATCCTGAAGCCTTTCTGGACACTTTTCCTCCAAACCCCCATGTACTTAGAAGGGGGAATGAGGGAGTGGGCAGGAAGGAGAGAAGGCAGAAAGGAGCTGCTGCCCTGTGACTCTTGCCCTCTCCTGTCAACCCCAAATAGAAAAGGGGACAGTGCGATGTGACACCTGGTAGTGACAAGGGGGAACACACACTGCACAGGTGGAGAATGACCTCACATCACTTCCTCCAGGTGTTGCAGAATTCTCCTAAGCATCCTGTGCCCTGCCAGGTACCTGAGTCCTTCGTCTACGAATTTATTGTTGGAGAAAAAGAGTCTTCTTGGCGTCTTCCCCGTGGCACTAAAGTTCCAATATCCAGGTGCCCTGGCTGGAATCTCGAGAGAAGCCATTGCTCACCGGGCTGGGGAGAAGTGTTCTCAACCCTCCGCTCTCAGAGTCAGCGGGGAGCTCTGATGAGCATACCCGCGCCTGCCTCCCCAGGCCGGCAGAGGGGCATCTCGGTGGGAGCGGGCGTAGGAACGTCTTCAGAGCATCTCGGGTGATTGTGATGCACGAGGAGGGCTGAGCACACTTTCCGGGGAAGTGAAGTGGGTGGGACTCCCGGCTCCAGCCCGCGGCACTTCCGTCTGTGTGTGTACTGGTACATTCTGGAGTTCTACCTACAGTTTCCTTCGAGGAAAGCTTCTGCTGATTTCTAAAGGCCTGCAAACCACTGTATATAGGTGAGTTTCTATATAACCGTAACCGTGTTCCTAATTCTATTTTTTAATTATTATTTTATTTATTTATTTATTTTGGGGTTGTGCCGCACAGCATGTGGGATCCTAGTTCCCCTACCAGGGATCGGACCCGTGCCCCCCGCATTGGAAGCAGGGAGTCTTAACCGTTGGACTGCCAGGGAAGTCCCCGTTCCTAATTTTAAAATAAGGCATCACTACCTCAACCACCCTTACAGCACTCTCAGTGATTCTGAGCATGTAGCCTCCTTATATATTACTTACTGGTAAACTAGACAGAAGTAGAAATCCAACGGTATGCACATTATAAAGTACAGCTAAAACAGAAATATTAAACGGATGAGATAAAATTCACATAAACAGAAGTTCAGGGGATCGCCAGTCCCCATTGGCCCAGCAGTGGTGGGGGGAGGGAAAGGCTGATTACCAGGGTGGGGGGTAAACCACTCAGTGTCTCAGATTAAAGCCCTGGAACATTGCTCCGCTTAAATATATTTTGAAAGCGCATGTGTGGAGAAAATAGAGGATCTCCACAGGAAAAAGCTGGTTTGCAGGTGAACAGATGGTTAATGGGTAAGTTCTTTTATTTCATGCAAAGAAGGCATTTCTAATTTAGAGTTTTAAGATCCCAGCAGATCAGATGGAAGAAGGATCTTCCCCTTAGAAAAGTACCATCAGGCAAAATGCCAAGGCTATAATCTCTTTTTCGGTTTAAGTTAAACCTCTGGAAAACAAACAGGAGTTTTCTCTTGAGCAAAGGCACAAAGAGAGAAAGGGTTCTAGACCTGAGGCTTCCTGAGATGAACAGAACACACACTAGGATCATGTTACTTCCCTGGGGCAATTAAACAGGAAGGCAAGTCAGCACTTCAGAGATACAGTTGATCTTCAAGAGCTGCTGACCAAGTGCCACACACTGTGCAGGAAGCTACGACCAGCAAGGAGCAGGGCACGCCCTACCTTGCAGGGCTCGCGGTGGGTACATGAGTAATTACAGTAATTTCAAATCCTCCGGAGTTGCAATTACAATAATTATTCATGTACCCACCATGAGCCCAAAATTGGGGCCCAAAATTAAGAGGGCCTCACAGGGGCCCTGTGTTGGCACCAACAGGAAGAGAAAGGGTGGAAAGATGGTCCGAGGCAGAGCCCAGATGGGAAGTGGAAGAATTCCTGACTGGCAGAAACATCAAGGGCTGAGAGACGGCTGGAGAACTTGAGATGAGACAAGGGACAAAGGAGGGGTGACAGTGTGAGTGTGGCAGGGGGTGCTCCCTGTGAGCATGGGGAGTGTGGAATCTATGTAAAAGCCCCGTGGGAATCCACCATGGTAGCAGCTTCAGAAAGGTTAGGTCTTCCTTTTAGAAGTCATACTCTGACTGCAGGGTGTGGAGCGGAGCGGATGGGAGGCTCTGCAGGAGGCCTGGACCAGAGCCAGGTCTCGGCCATCGAGGGGAGAAAACAACCATAGCCACAAATAACGACACAGATGATGGTCATGGTGACGATGATACTGGGAACCAGAGGCTGCTGTCAGTGCTTTACACCTATTAATTCAATTATTTGTCCCAACAACCTCTGGGGAGGTCCACCATCACCCCCTTTTCTGGGACAAAATGAGGCACAGGGAGCTTAAATGACTTACCTTAAGTCAGACACTCATTGAAAGGACCAATGAAACAGACGTGAGAATGGCTGAGAAGTCAAGTAAGATGTCTAAAGCCTAGAGCAGTAACTCTGTGATTGCTTTAGTGGGATAAAATTTACATACCATGAAATCACTAAGTGTACAATTCAATGACTTTTAGTAAATCTGTAGTTGTGCAATCATCACCACAATCCAGTTTTAGAACACTCAGATCCTCCAAAAAGTCTCCTTGTGCCCATTTGCAGTCAATCCCTATTCCCACCCCCGGACCTGACCACCAAATCCACTTTCTGTCTCTAAAAATGTATGCAGTAACATTTTAAGTCAAAATATATTGAATCATTTTGGGATTTATTATTTTTCCTTCCACTGAAGACATTCAGAGTACCTAAGAGCTACTTGAGGAGAATCAGGCAGCTTTATTTTTAGGTTGTACAATTTTATACCATATGCTATTTCCCTCCCACCTCTTTGCTCCTCACTGAAAATGATTTATTCTGCTTTCTGGCATTAGCAGTTTGTTTCCGAGTATATTTATAATAGAGTCAAGCACATATCAAGCTAGCACGATCTAGAGTCAAATACAATTAGCTCTTTAACGTGAGCTGTTTCTCTGTACACAAAAATAACGTTTTATTTCAAGTCTTCATTTTTATTTTAAGGGGGTCATTACTACGGAAAGATGATAACATCTCCACCAGAAATACAAACAGTAATGCTTGAGTAAGTCAAACCCTGCTAATATTTTTTCCTACCTGTTCACAACTGTTAACAGTGGTACCTCCCAGCATCTGAACAGAAATAATTTTTCCATTCTGTAACCTGAACAAATTTTATTCAAATAGCCATTGCATAAGAGAACTTGCTGAATTTACTGGGCTCCCATGAGACCCAATTTTTCTACCATAAAACAAGGCCCAGTAGTCCTACCTCTTCTCTCCTTCTTCCAAACTTCTGCTCTGTTCTGGGCTGTGTGAAGGAGGGAGTCTTCTCCAGGCCGTTCTTGAAATGATTTGCCCCCAAGCAAGTGCATCGACCTTCCCTGGGAAGGCCCTGCTTTATCCTCTTTACCCTCTTTAGGACACTTCCTTCCGTGGGGCCTTTGCTTAGCTTCCCTGCCCTTCCCACAGCCCCAGCCCTGCCCCATCCTGGGCTCACCCTCATGACCAGGGAGGTGGATCCGTTTGTGGTTCCCAAGTTCCTGCTTTACTTGGAAGTGCCAGCAAGGGGCACAGGTGCAGAGTGGTCCCTGGGCCTCACCTCCTCAGCCTTGCCTTCTACTCCACACACATCCCACCAGCTCCATCTATGCCACTCACTCCATGGCTGAAACTGTACACGTCCCAGCCTCCAACCGCTCCCCCCCCCAGCCCTCCAACTGCAAAGAGTCACCCACTCTTCTTCAACCTTGCTGGCACAGGGTGGTCTGCCTCTCAGCCCCTCTGGCTCCCCTCTTTCCATGTCCAGCCTGGGCCCCAAGGTCCAGCACTTCTATGAAGCCACAAGCCACCAGGTCAGGCTGGGCCCTGGTCCCCACAGTGGTCACACTGCTCTTGATGCCTCCCTTATGAATAGCTCGAGAACAGTGATTCTTAACCAGGGATGAGTTTGCTTCCCAGGGGACATTCATCTGGAGACAGTTTTGGTTGTCATACCTGGGGCAGGGGGTGCTCCTGGCATCTAGGGAGTACAGGCCAGGGATGTTGATAAACATGCTACAGGCCAGCCCTCACAACCAAGAATTACCTGGCTCAAAGTGTCAATAGAATGTGAATCTATGAAAACCTCAAAATGAAAAACGTTTTTAAATTCAAAATTGCCAAGGTTGAGAGACCCTGCTCTAAAACACATCCTTCTTTACATGTGAAGGCGAATTTCAGCCCTTGCTGACTAGTCAACTGTTAAGTTTTTTCTAATCTTAAAAATGGCTTTGTGTTTTGAAGAGGACTCTTAAGAGACACATGTAACAAATGTCCTTTGATCCAGGTGTCCACACTTGTGCTGGGTCCAGACATGAGCCAGGTATATAACCATTCAGCTGGTAAGAGCGATCAGAGGGCAAAGAGAAGGCCAGGGTCTTGGAATGCACAGCACGTGAAGAGCCCTGAAAATACAAACCATGAAGAACCAGTAGCAAACGCCATCCTCTGTTTGTCCAGCGGCCGCCTGGCAGAGGACGGCCTGTCACAAGGCCAGGGAGGCAGTGACTGATCCTGGATCAGAAAATGTCCAGGGCAGGTGTGTTTCAACTGGGCTTTGTGTGGTGCAGGCCCCTCCTGGGCCCCTAACCCAGAGCATACCCCCTCTTACGGGCTTTATGTGTTGTATTTCCAGATGAGACTGCATTTAAAAAAATGTTTCCTTGGCTAAACAAGAGTTTTAAAACCACTGGTGCAGGGGCTATATGTCAGGGTGTATCAGTTAAGATTCTTTATTTTTTTTAATTAATTTATTTTATTTTATTTATTTATTTTTGGCTGTGTTGGGTCTTCGTTGCTGTGTGTGTGCTTTTTCTCTAGTTGTGGCGAGCGGGGGCTACTCTTTGTTGCGGTGCGCGGGCTTCTCATTGCAGTGGCTTCTCTTGTTGCGGAGCACGGGCTCTAGGCGTGCGGGCTTCAGTAGTTGTGGCTCGCGGGCTCAGGAGTTGTGGCTCGTAGGCTCTAGAGCGCAGGTTCAGTAGTTGTGGCGCTCGGGCTTAGTTGCTCCGTGGCATGTGGGATCTTCCCGGACCAGGGCTCAAACCCGTGTTCCCTGCATTGGCAGGATTCTTAACCACTGCGCCACCAGGGAAGCCCCCAGTTAAGATTCTTAGTTGCAAGAAACAGAAAGCAACACTGGCTGATTTAAGCAGAAAAGTATTTCATTAAAAGGATATTAAGGAGGTAGGGTTGGACGATCAGGAACAAGAGGCAAACATGACCCAGAACTATGGTAGAAAGGACCCCACTGTCTCAATGCCAAATCCTTGATGTAGCAGCCTGTGCAGCTAACAGTAGCCAGCCTTGGACATCGCTCCCTGTCACCAGCCATACTCTCTCTCTCACACGATCCTGTGCAAACTGTCCCTATGGCCACAGTGAGCTCTTTTTTTTTTTTTTTTTTAATTGTAACAACTTTTTTCTTTTCCTCTGCTTCTTTTTATAAAGTCCCTATAAATTGAAGTTTGGGTGGATGTATTTAAATATTTCTTTTTTTTTAACTGAAGTATAGTTGATTTACAACATCATATTAGTTTCAGGTGTACAACACAGAGACTTGACATGTTTATAAATTCAGAGTGAACTCTTCATAGTTCCTGAGTTGTTAGTGCCACTGGCTCCCAACTCAGAGATTGGAATGGACACACTGACCTGCAGAGCCCAGGCCCTAGCTGCAAAGGACACTGGGAAAGTGAGCCTTTGCATTTCCAGCTTCCCTTGTGGATGGTGGGCTCTGCTGCCCATCAAGTCTTATAAGGACAGAAATTTTCTAAGCACAGAAGGGGTAAACTGGGAGGGACCTAAAAGAATGACAGTGGGATGTAAGGGCTCTGGGTCCTCAGAAAAGTAAAATGCATTGACAAGAGGGGAAAAAGGGCCGAAGTATTATTTATATTTTTTGTATGTTTTAAATGTTTCATATCAAAACTAAAGGTCCCTACTTGGATGCCAAAAAACAAACTTCACTCTTTGGCCTAGAACTATGCAAAAGACCAAGGACATGGGAGCAGCCACCAGGCCACCTGGAAACCTGGTTAAAGAGAAAGAAACTTCTAATTTTCACCTGGGTTGCTTTTAGGTGAAATCAGATGCCAGTACCACTGGGCTTGGCTGAAACTAACCAAGGAGGAGAGCCTGCAAATAATTAGAAGGCAGTGTACAGCCAACTGCATACAGGTCTTCCCAACTCTACTTACTCACTGAGAAAGTGGAAGAAGCAAAGAAGCAATTAACAGTAAAGATAAAGATCTATTTTAAAAGATGGGTATATTTATAACTCACACATACCCAGACACTCTGTGGGCGGAGGCATGTACAGACATATGTCTGTGGTCAAGCAGGAATCCATGGACATGTGAGAAACAAAAAAGATTTGCAAAAATGGGACTCAATAAATGATGTCTGAACTATAGAAGATAATTCCAAGTTCTTTAATCTCAAATTTGACATAAAATAAAGTCTGACTCACTGCTAGCGTCGCCCTGAACAAAGAAAATTAATTTTAAATTTAAACATTTATAATTTATGGTCGCTACTTTTTTTTCTTTTTTTTTTTGTTTTTTTTGTTTAAAGCCAGTGACCATGTTTTGGTTCTTCCACCGGGCCTGCTCATACTTGTATACCTACTCATACAAGAAGGGCAATCTGAGATTTAAAAAGAAGAATTGATTTATGCTTGAAAAATATGAATCATGGGGAAAGGCAAAATGAACTAAAATTATTCCGGGTGAGAATATAAGGTGGAAGGAGATTGAACTGAGGTCTCCAAACATACAGAGAGAGCCTCACAGAGGTTCTGACTGGCTGGTTTTTACTTCTACTAGGAAGGACTTAGAAAAATGGGCCTAAACTACAAATAAGGGATGTACAGTAAGTGAAGGAAGAGTATCATGGTAATAAGAACAGTTAAATACTGGAATGAGTAACAGCGCAAAACTTTGGAACTTTATTCTCTGGGGATTTTAAAAACAGGGAATCAAAGTATCTAAGATCTAAGCTAACACAGAATGCACAGGACCTTCGTGGAAAAATAAGTTAGGCTTTATTAAAAGTTCCAAAAGAAGACATAAATAAATGAAGAAACATAGATTTTCCAGGAAAAGGTAACTTATCATTTCAATGATGTCAAATTGTCTCAAACTTCATGTATAAAGTCAATGCATTTCCAATCAAAATTCCAACAGGATATTTGAGAAACTCAAACTGATTGTAAAACTTGTCTGGTTAGAGATTTTTTTTTCCCAGCATGCACTATGCTCCCTGTCTCCATGCTTTGTTCTTGCCAGTCCCTCTACCCGGAATGCCCTTCTGCCTTTTATTCCCTCAGCTAACTTCAGTCACCTTCCAAGATTCAGTTCAGGCTTCTTCTCTTCTAGAAAGCCTCCCTTGGACCTCTAGCTTGGGCTAAGGGATGCATCCTCCACAGCTTGAGTTTACACCCTGATCTTAGCATCGGGGTTAGCTACTGTCTACCTACCTACCTACTACTATCTCACCCTGAACTGTGAGCTTGTCAAAGGGTGGGGCTAGGTCATTCATCTCTGGATACCTAATACCTGGCACAGCCTGGCACAGGACATGCTTAATGAACTAGAGAACTTTCTTGTAAGGTAACACCCAGATGACAACTCCTACGTACTGAGCACCTACCACGTGCAGCCCAGTGTTAGATGCTCGATAGACCTCTGACCTTCTCCACTGACCAGCAAGGTTGCAGTGTGACAGCCCCTATCAAACGAAGGAGCCAAAGTTCAAAGTTGGTTAAGCAGCTTGCCCCAGGCCACCAGGCTAATACCGGGCGTGGCCACGTTTGGAACCTTGGCAGAGTTGGCTCCAAAGCTCTTTCCAGACCCCGCCCCGCTCCGCGCCCCACGTTCTCCTTCCTGTTGTGGAGCGCCTGCCACGAGCCGCTGCGCAGAATGATGGCGGACGAGACAAGCCCCACACCGGCCCGGCCTGTGCAGCGGTGGAAGAGGGCTGAAGCCCCAGCCGGCGGAGAAACCAACTGGGGCCGGCACAAAAAGTGAGCGCTCTTCACCGCCCCTCAAATCAGAGCCTGACCCGGGGGGTCAGCCCGGCAGAGGCTCCCACCCTTACCAGGGCACCCATCCGCACACCACATCCACCCGTCCATTCCAGACGGGGATCAGGCACCGGGGCACTGTCTCCTCCCACGAAGGCCCCGGCCGCACCTAAGGCCTCGGCCCCGACCCAGGGAAGGCGGTCTCCACGGCGTCGCCCACCCGCCCTATGGCAGCCTCACCCTCGGGGCCCGCTTTCCCCACCAGGCCCAGTGGCCGGGCGCTCACCTCACAGCCACCTGCAGTCAAGGGCAGGCACCCACCGCCCCGGGGAAGCCAGAGTCGAGGCAGCCACTCCCCTTCTCTCAGGTTAGGGAATTTTTTAAGCAGAAAAACAAGGAAGGAGAGTTACCTGACCAGATGCTGCAGTATTAACAACAGTGTGGTTACAGCACCGGAACGCATGAGTTGACACACAATAAATTTGCCATGCACATATGATAAAGGATGATAAAGTGCGCATACAAATCAGTGGGGAAGAAGCAAGTTGTTTGTGGACGGGACAAAAAAATTGAAAAAAAGAAAACTGGATCCCGACCTCATACCTACTCAACAGTAGACTCCAGATAGAGTGAAAATTTAAATGCAAAAGATAAAAAAACCACACAACTAAGAAGCTAAGAGGAAAATGTAAGAATGAACTTGGGGTGAGATGGATCTGTTCAACAGCATCCAAAAGGGAATTGACAGATTTAACCACAGCAAAATTAAGAATTTCTGTTGTGTGCAGGGCACCACAGACAAAGTTAACAGGGGGTGATAAAGTGGGAGAAGAGCTCTGCAATCTCTGAGACCAAAAAGGGGATTGGCATCTAGAATGTAAATGAACGTTTCAAAACAACTGAAAAATAAAAAGCAACTTTACATTTTACAAAATGGGCAAAGGCTGAGAAAAGGTGTCCCCCAGAGGGGAAATCCAAATGGCTAGAAAAGTATGTGAAGGACATGGTAGCAGGGGGCCTGAGGCAGCCTGGTTCGCCATCACCTGGGGATGGACACTGGCCCACCCTTGTACGTGGCCAATGACTAAGCTGCAGTCAGGAGCAAAGAACTAACTGGAAACCATAAAAACACAAGGTTTTTTGTTGATGAAACCATTACATTTTTCAAAGATATGTCTAAGGACATACATTTAACACTGTGCACTGGGAATCTATGGGAGGGGGATGAATGGGGAGGGGGATGAAGAAGACAATTTTTAAATAAAACCAAACAGAAGTGGAGCCTAGCACTGATGGATGAGAGAGTGCCATAAACTTAAGAGTCTAACGATTCAACGCTCTACAGCTGGGCTCAAAAGAATAAGGAAATTAACATGATACACATTTCATGTGTCTGCGGTGACTTAGGCAGAGTCCTGTGGGAGGTTCCTTCCTGGCCCAGGGTTCTGGAATTTGCAGACATTGTCATGAACTAGCTCCAAATTACCTCTCATTGCAAATCCTGGCATAGGATGTTACATTTTGACTTTGGAAAAAAGTAAAAACGTGCTGAAGTTCCATCCAAAACACATAATTTAAATGTGAAAATCAAAGGACCCCAAGTGCTTCTCAAGGACAGTGTTACAAGTCCAGTGCAGCCAGACTGCTCCAGCCAGAATATGTAATGAAGCACACCAAATGGAATTCTCCAGGTTCCTTTCCAGATGGGGGGTTTGTTTCTGTAGGATGGCAGGCATTTTTTCCTATTACAAAACAATTATTCTAGGTTAGGCTCTGGTATAATGATCCTGTGACTAAGGGGCAAGGAAAAGGGGAATATGGAGTGAAAAGGGAGTCAGGACAAAGATATACTTTATCAGCTTAGAAACAGGTGTGAGAACAGGCCACCCAGCGCTATGCAGACAGTTCTCCAAAGAAGACATACAAATGGCCAGTAAACACCTGAGAAGATGCCCAGTATCACTAATAGTCATTAGGGAAATGCAACTAAAATCCCTAATGAGATACCACTTCATGCCCATTAGTATGGCTATAATAAAAAAGAAACAACAACAAGCGTTGGGGAGGATGTGCAGAAAACAGGAGCCCTCATATATCACTGGTGGGAATGTAAAACAGTGCAGCCATTCTGGAAAACAATCTGGCAGTTCCTCAACGTGTTAAACATAGAATTACCATATGACTCAGCATCTCCACTCTCAGGTATACACCCAAGCGATATGAAAACGTATGTCATACAAAAGCTTGTACGTGAAAGTTCATAGAAGCATTATTCACAATAGCCAAAAAGTAAAAATAACCCAAATGTCCATCAGCTGATGACTGGATAAAGGAAATGAGGTATATCCATATAATGGAATATTATTCAGCCATAAAAAAAGAAATACACGTGCTACAACATGGATGAACCTAAGTAAAAAAGGCCAGACACAAAATGCCATATATTACATAATTTCATTTATAGGAAATGTCCAGGACAGGCAAATCCACAAGAGACAGAAAATAGATCAGTGGTTGCCTGGGGCTGGGAGGAGCGGAGTGACTACTAATGGGTATGGAGTATCCTTGTGGGTGATGAAAATGTTCTGGAAGAGTGGTAAGGGTTGTGCAACTTTGTGAATATACTAAAAACCACTGAATTGTACACTTTAAAGGGGTGAACTATGTGGTATGGAAATTATCTCTCAATTTTTAAAAAATCCTGTGTCCCCAAAGCCCTGCATTCCTGACCTCACTGGATGCTAGAATTGGATGACTTCCTCAAGCGCCGGCTGGGCCCTGTTCCAGGGAGCACCTCCCTTTTAAACTTGTCTCTCACACTTTCTAGATATAAAAGCCTAGGAAAGAACTGTCCCCTTCCTTAACCTCCTGGTTCCATCTCCAGGTTTATGGATTCTCTACCTCTGAATATAAAAGTGTTTGGGCTCTGAGTAATTCTGCCCAGCTTTGAACTTCTGCTCTACACTCACCAACCATGTGACTTGGGCAAGTTTACTTAAATTATTTAAGTTTCCTTATGCGTAAGGTGGGAATACTTTGCCAACCTCACTGGGATGGTGCAAACATTAAGTTAGTTAATGAATATAAAAGGCTGAGCAACAGCACATGGGGCAAAGTAAATAGTCAATAGGTGTCAGGGGTCGTTTCTCCTTTCCACAAATTCCTGAGTGTTAGGGTGCCGAAACTAGGCTGTATGTACAGTCTGGGAGTACAGAGGGCATCACACAGGCAATGACAACAGAATGCCTGTTATGGGAGGGGAAACGCAGGCCAATAGGGGAGCCCATAGCTGTGGTGCTTAACAATAGGTCAGGGACAGTCGAAGTTGAGTAGGTTTCACAGTGGTCCCTCTGAATCACACCTTTCCACGGCAATGCTGAAGGGCACTACAATTCTAAAGGGCAGACAAACTCATGTGTCACCATTACTTGTAGCCAAGGGCAAGCAGAGAACTTGGCAAAGTGGAGCTGCTGCCTTGGCGGGGGTGGGTAGAAGGTTTCAGGTCACTGCTGGCATTTCAGGAGAAAACCAAGGACTGGCAAGTTGGAAGGAGAGAAGTTCAAGGCAAACAAATCCCAGTCCCTAACTGCTGGTGTGTGCTTGCCGTGGTCCGGCCAGAAAGCCGTTCCTCTTGTCCAGCAGACTGTCACTCCAGGAATTCTAACGCAGCACTTAAACTGGTAAACAAGTACTTGAAGTCGTCACTGCCCCAGGAAAAACCAAGAGGAACAGGCTCCTCACAAAAAGCCAAAAAGGAAGTCCCTGGGCGATTTTTCTTACACCGTCTTGTTATGGGCTGAATCGTGTCCCCCAAAACCAATATGTTGAAGTCCTAACCCCCAGTACTCTAGTATGTGACTGTACTTGGATGCCATTAGAGTAGCCCCAATCCAATAAGACGAGGTCCTTATGAGAAGAGGAACTTTGGACACAGACAGGTACCGAGGGAAGCCCATGTGAAGACACAGGGAGAGGACGGCTATCTACAAGGCAAGGAGAGAGGCCTCAGAAGAAACCAACCCTGTCGACACCTTGATCTTAGACTTCCAGGCTCCAGAACTGTGAGAAAATAAATATCTTTTGTTTAAGCCACCCAGTCTATGCTTCTTTGCTACGACAGCCCTAGCAAACTAATACAATCTTAACTGTAAAAACAAATACTTTTCCTTCTCTGAATTGAAGGGCATTTGGTAGAAATAGTGACGATTTTCCCTCTCTGTAGAAAAAGCCTAAGGGTTGGAAGGGATTTTGTGATTCAGAAGAACTGCATACATTTAAACATACAGCCTTTATCAATATAATCCATCAATAAAAATACCACAGTTATTTTGATGAACACAGATATGTATCTGGAATCAGGGGTTATGGGTAATCCTGCAGTCTTATCTCTCACTCATCACCCAGTTTATTTCTATATCTTGCTTTGGTAGGTCAATGACAAGAAATTCCTGATTTTCATAGATTAGATAAATAGTTGCAAATAGTAACATTCTGAACAATCATCTAGAGTCTCAGATGTTCTTCAATTTACCCAAAAGTCTAAAGGACAGAAGCAACTTTTATTTCCAAGCTGAAACTCTCACAATACCTAACAACTACCCGCACTTTTACTGTAAATGTTGGAAGCATCAAAACGAATACAATTCAAGATTACAAACCTACTCTAAACAGTCCTGCCTGGCATTTAACAGAGCCCGGTGTGTGAGTACTGAGACACGAGTCTCTTACACAGTTTCACACGTATGAACATGAATTTAACATGAACAAAAACTGAACTCGAACGTTAAACTCAGAACGGCTAAAAAAGACAGTACAGAGTTACAAACTTGGAAAGGTGTTTTATATACCATCGACTCCAGTCCACCTGCTTATTAAATCCCTCCCAGCTCACAGTTATTCATGAGTTTCATAAGCGGGCCATCTAAGGCACCGAAGAAAATGCTGACTAGTACAGGTATTAGGTCAAAATTTTTTTTTAAGAGCTCATTATTCCTTCACCTCTTTTATTTCTAAAAGTTGCACGAGATTTGGGGGAAGAAACTGGGTCAATGAACTCCTGACCTTATAACTAGTTATATTTTTGAGTCAATCTTCTAGAAAAAATAACAGTGCATCAGTAACAACCCACAGTTACTGCCAGGGGTCTGCAATATACATCCACAGCAAATGCTGTCTCTAGACTACAGAAACAACATAACTTGAGCCCAGGTAGTAGTGTTCTTAAAAACACAACAGAGGTTCTCCTAACCAACCTCTGCTCAAGGGATCCACCAGACTGTCCCCACTCCCTTCCTAAAACATGCTGAGAGCTGGGCACCCGTGGCACGCTGAGTTCTCCTGGTGGATGAGCTGTGCGCTTCCCCTCTTGAGTGGGACATCACATGCTCATCCAGGGTCAGCTGTGTCTGTCCCCAGACTTGTTTTTGTCAGTTGTATATATTACTATGGTCTCCTAAATGTGACATAGACTGTCGAAACAGGAATGTGAGCAGAAAAAGTTGTTTCTAAGAAAAGGAAGATGAATGTTAGCCAAGCTTCTATGAAAGCAAATTGTTTAAAGAGACTGCTGTCAAAATAGGTGTGGGCAAAATGACTGTAAAAAGACTGGAAAGTCATAAAAATATAGTATCCCGGGCTTCCCTGGTGGTGCAGTGGTTGACAGTTCGCCTGCCGATGCAGGGGACACGGGTTCGTGCCCCGATCTGGGAAGATCCCACATGCCGCGGAGCGGCTGGGCCCGTGAGCCATGGCCACTGAGCCTGCGCGTCCAGAGCCTGTGCTCTGCAACAGGAGAGGCCACAGCAGTGAGAGGCCCGCATCCCGCAGGAAAAAAAAAAAAAAATTTCCCACACTCAGATTGCTTTGCAAATACCCTTGCTCCACTTTGAATAAAGAAATACTGGATACACACACACACACACACACAAAATGATATTGTTATCAGCATACTTATGAAAGATCATGACTAGGGAACTCAAACCAAGGTCTTGGTTAAGGGAGCACCTAGTCCAGTAAAAAGGCTGGGGTGATGAATAAAATACAAATTTGTGGAAAAGCATTAGTGAACTAACAGTAGCTTTTTATCATCAAGCCTTGGAATCCAATTGCTTGGATTATAATCCAAGCTCCATCACCTAAAAGCTGTGTGACCCTGGGGAAAATTACTCAGCTTCCCTGAGCCATCTCTCCTCTATCTGTAAGAGGACTGATGATGGTATCCAGTGTATAAGCCATCAGCCACAGTAATTATCAGTGTTAACTATCATTGTTTTTGTTCTTCGTACAACTACTACTACCACCACGGTCATGGACACTGAAAATACAAGCACCATATGTGGAGGGGGAGGGACACGCAGTATTTCACTGTTTAAAATGAGTCCTCAAATTAAAAACAACTGGGAACCACTTTGCAAAGAGCTAACCAGTAAAATGACACAATGACCTGCAGTTGCAGAGGCTGCTCACCAAACAAGGAAGGACAAAGCCCCAAATCTACCGGCAGGTGAGTCCCAAGCCTAATCACTGGTACTTAGAGGCCACTAAAATTTTTACTTTTTTCCCATTTAAGAAAACAGAGACTGCAAAAATATTTAAGTCAGACTGAATTTGCTTAATGAAAATACATTCTGGGGAATTTTTTTTTTCATAGAGAATTGGATAAGTATTTTTAAAAACAACAATCCACCTGAGACCTCCCACTTTAAAAGACACCATGCTTTTAGCATAAGCTGAGAAACACGAAGTAGTGACTTCACCCTCCAGCTTCTGGGTGAGCAAACCAGGTTCAGATCCCTAGAACACAATAAAACCACACCCAAAATGCACACAACCTTCCATGTGGCCACGTGAACAACATTCTCTTGGCATCACATTTCAGGAGTTTACAGCAGCTTCTAGATAAAACAATTGAAGGCCCAGCTTAACAGCTTAATCAGGTAATGGCTGAATCAAAACAGAATTCGCAGGAAACAAGGGCTTGTTGGAAACAAACAACTGAGCAACAGAGGTAGGCAGCTGTACTCAGTAAAGAAAACTCAGGGTTTCTTTACCCAGTAGTTTAGTACAAGGATTCAAGACTTCTTTAGGGGTGGCACAGTGGTTAAGAATCTGCCTGCCAATGCAGGGGACACGGGTTTGAGCCCTGGCCCGGGAAGATCCCACATGCTTCAGAGCAACTAAGCCTGTGCACCACAACTACTGAGCCTGCGCTCTAGAGCCCGTGAGCCACAACTAGGAGCAACGAAGACCCAATGCAGCCAAAAATAAATTTAAAAAAAAATAAATTTAAAATTAAAAAAAAATTTCTTTATAATGAACCACTTAACTCTGAGCACATCTCCCCAGGGTTTCTACCCACTGGAGTCCAGCTGTTTGGCAGCTGTCAATCAAAACATTACAATTGCTGTCCAGATCAGGCCTGTGTACAGTCATCAGGAATAGAATCAGGGAGTTTCTGAGGTTCCTAAATATTTGTTGAGGACTAAAAGCAGAGCAGGGCATTTCTGTAGCCTATCCTGGATGTTCAGATAAGACTCACTGGTGTGGAATTTCCACTAAGCTGCACATGACTACACGCAAACCAGGGTGTCCATGCATGATGAACACATCACATTTTAGTGAAATGCGTGATTTTGTTACTGGCAGAGACTGTTATTAAGGAACTCCAGGATAAAATCTTTTGTAAGGTAGGGTAATTTTGAAATAAAAATAACACCTACCTCAACGCTCTTCTCTCCTGTGAGGCACCGTGTTGGGGAGCCTGCCACGTTCCCAGTCTGAGCCCAGGCGGTAGGCCAGCCTGGACCCTCACCAGGTGGCTGCAGTGGGAGCGGCCGACTTGCCCGCCGACAAGACCCTAGCCGCTCAGACCCCAGCCCCCACTCCGGACTAACTCCTCTCCAACCACCTGACTTGGTCCTGTCCCCCAATCCTTCCTCTGTGCTGAGGTCTCCACCCACCTGCAAGAGCCAAGCAACCAGGTACCAGACCCCTGTGCTTCTTAAGCTTGACCTCCTCGTTCAAAACACACATCACCCCGGTAAGTACCTGCGAGCGTGTCTCCTTGTAAGACTGTGACCTCCCTGATGCCAGGGCAGAGTCTCCCTGTGCCTCTGACCTCCCCAGGTAAGTGCTCGATCAGTGTTGAATTTAACTTATGGAAATGTCTTCTGATAGAAACAGTTACCTAAAACTCCCCATGTATGTCCTCGTTCTACGTGTACTTGATACTAAACAGCAGAAGGGGCCTTGTCAGATGCCCGCTGTGTGGTTAGGCCATTTAAGATGGCTGTTCTCTTGTTCTCTGCACATCCCCTGCTCGACCAGTCCCTGATTCACTCACATGACTACCCAATCCTCTTAATTATAGGGCTTAGTTAGTCCCTGGCAACTGAGGAGCGCACCGGACGTCAATTCCCCCTACAAACAATAGCCTCCTTCTCCGGCAAGGACCAAAGACTGCTGCCACGTCCTGCCCACCGTCTGCCGAACAAGGTGGGGAGTTGATCCAGGACCCTTTGTGTAAGATCCCCCAGTCCAATAAACCACTGACGTCTCTGTCACTGTCTCTGGGCTCTTTCTTCGTCTCGAGGCTGGACAACTATAAGGCTTGGAGGACTGCGGGGTATAGCCCAACACCCGGGCTGCACAGAGGACCACAAGGCCTCTTCCTCCATCCACGATGGACCAAGATCCCACACCTGTCCACAGCAGATGGAGGGGTGAGGTCAGCAAGCTGCATCATGCCGACACAATGCAGAGGCATGTGAGTCAGCCCCGGGATTTCTTAAATGCCTCTGAGCCTGTCTTCTAGGAATCTACCCAGTTAATCCCCACAATAACCAAAACACAGGCAAGTCTTTCCAGTTTCTGCCTCTAAAGATCCTCTTATCCCCACCCACTTCTGCTCCCCAGTCACCATACTTTTCAGCCTTTATTCTGTATCAGCCTCTCTACTCAACTCCCAGGACCCACTCCAAGCGGCTTCCCCCGCAGCCAGAACAGCCTGGTAACAGCTAATTCATCACCTCTGCTTCTAATCCTCTGTGGCCTCCTCCTGCTATTAAAGTAAAAGCCTTGCAGGGCCCACCCACCTGGCCCTGCCTCCCCCTGCAGCCCTAGCCACCCGCCACTCCCGGGACCCCACTCTCTCCAAAACAAACACTCTCAGGGCCTTTGCACTTGCTGGCTCCTCGGGTGAAGCACTCTTTCCCCCAAGTTTTTCCATGCCTGGCTCCTCAGCTGACTCTTCAGCTTTCAGCTGAGGCTTCCCTGACCCCCATCCACTCAGCAAGCCTCCATCACCCGCAGCCTTCGCCACTACCCATAATTATTTATCTGTGTACCGACTTGTCCATCTTCTTAACTAAAATGGAAGCTCCATAAGAGCACCAGCTTTGTCTTGTCCTACACTTTATGACCAGAGCCTGACACTGGGCTTGGCACTTAGTGAGAGCTCAAAAGATTTCTGTTGAATGAATGAATAAATAATAAAGGAATGAATATCTCCTGGAAGAATCAATACTTTCCACATCCCCGCCCCACCCTCACCAAATCAGATCCCAAATGGGCTCAGCTTTCTGGAAAGACAAAAGTAACAGCTTTCCCTTTGCTGAAATGAACCCTGCCTCCGCCCACCCCAGGCCTTCCCTTCATTCACACTCTCTTCCCTTATTAATCCTCAGCAGTCCTGTTTCTGACCACCTTTCTCTCTGGAAACCACCCGGATCTCCTTGGCTCAGAAAACTGGAACTCCGCCTTGGAGCGGAGCCAAGGTCGCAGACTCACATTTGAGGGTCCGCATGGAGGGGCCCTGGCGCCCTCTGGAGTGCTCTACCTCTGGCCAAAAGCCCTGTCCTTCCGAGAAACAAAAACAGGAAGGGAGCAGAGGCCTCCAGTGGCTCGACACAGTCCCGAGAGTCTAGGCAAAGCCCTGATGCCTGGCCAGCCTCAGACCCAAGACAGGGAGGAAAGAGCAGGTGGGCCGGGGGTCAGTCAAGGGACGTGGAATTTGGGAAAAGACACCTCCACTCCCTGCTCTGAAATCAAACAAAGGTCTGGCTTCAAAACCTGATTCCAACATCTCCATTTCTGAAGGCCACATGGCTGCCATTTAATCTCTCTGAGCCTCCATTTCCACAGCTGTCAAAATAGATTTCACAATTTCTACTTTAAGGGGATTGCTGGGCACTTTGCCCCCAGATGTTATGTCTGGCTGCATCCATCTACCTTTCAGTCCCTCAGGATGAGCCCATTATTCTTTTTTTAAAATAAATTTATTTATTTTATTTATTGTTTTGGCTGTGTTGGGTCTTTGTTGCTGCGCGGTCTTTTCTCTAGTTGCGGCGGGCAGGGTCTACTCTTCGTTGCGGTGCACAGGCTTCTCATTGCAGTGGCTTCTCTTGTTGCAGAGCATGGGTTCTAGGTGCACGGGCTTCAGCAGTTGCAGCACGCGGGCTCAGTAGTTGTGGCTCACGGGCTCTAGAGTGCAGGCTCAGTAGTTGTGGTACGCGGGCTTAGTTGTTCCGCGGCATGTGGGATCTTCCCGGACCAGGGCTCGAATCCATGTCCCCTGAATTGGCAGGCGGACTCTTAACCACTGTGCCACCAAGGAAGCCCCGAGCCCATTATTCTTAAAGGAAAAATTCAACCAGGTATCAGTCCTACTCAGTGACTTTTGATAAAATGTATGGATTTTTCAGACTGTTTTGAGGCTGAGCCATAAAAGCTGATTAACATTGCTTAACTTGGTTTAAAAACAGGGCCAGTCTAACTCCGGAATTCAGCATATGCACGTACACAGCAGCCATTCAATAGGTGTTTTTCATCGAATGAATCAAACGACAAGATGGGTTGTGTCTATATTGAGCCTACTAATCAAGTCTGATAAACTAAAATCTCTTTTTTCACAATGAGTGCGTGCTGCCAGGCACTAATTCACCTTGTGCTTTGATATCGCAAACAAACACGAGGCAAGAAAACAGATTCAGACCGTAAAAAGGCTCAAGACTTTGAGACTCATGTTCCCTCTGACGGAGGCCATGGGGAAAATGTACAAGTGGGATGCTAAACCTCCTTATTTCTTTTGGAGATTATGTCAGCTCCCACAGGACTTATGCTTTCAGAAACCAAAGGGACTTTCCAAAACAGAACAACTCCTCAGCAAGCAAAAAACAAAAAATAAAAATTAAGCAACCTTCTCAACATCACTAATCATTAGCGAGATGCAAATCAAAACCACAATGAGATACTACCTCACACCTGTCAGAATGGCTATCATCAAAAAGACCACAAATAACAAATGCTGGAGAGGATGTGGAGAAAAAGGAACCCTCGTGTACTGTTGCTGCATGTAAATTGGCACAGCCACTGTGCAAAACAGTATGGACGTTCCTCAAAAAAATGAAAAATAGAACTACCATATCATCCAGGAATTCCACTCCTGGGTATAGATCTGAAGAAAACAAAAACACTAATTTGGAAAGATATATGCACCCCTATGTTCACTGCAGCATTATGTACAATAACCATGATGTGGAAGCAACCTAAGTTCCCATTAATAGATGAATAGATAAAGATATTGTTTACACACACACACACACACACACACACACACACACACACACACAGAATGGAATATTACTCAGCCATAAAAAAGAATGAAATTTTGCCATCTGCAACAACATGGATGGAATTGGAGGATATTATGCTAAGTGAAATAAGTCAGACAGAGAAAGACAAATACTGTATGATATCACTTATATGTGGAATCTAGAAAACAAATTAACAAACATAACAGAAACAGAGTCATAGATACAGAGAACAAATAGATGCTTGCCAGAAGGGGCCAGGGGGAGAGAAAATAAGTGAGGGAGATTAACATGTACAAACTTCAAATCACAAAATAAATGAGTCACGGGTATGAAATGTACAGTGTGGGGAATATAGTCAATAATTATGTAGCATCTTTGAATAGTGACAAATCATAACTAGACTTATCATGGTAATCATTTTGAAATACATAGAAATATCAAATAGCTATGTTGTATATCAGGAACCAACCTAGTGTTATAGGTCAATTATACCTCACAAACAAACAAACTCTTAGAAAAAGAGATCAGATTTGTGGTTACCAGAGGTGGGGTGTAGAGGGAGGAGAAATTGGAGGAAGGTGGTCAAGAAGTACGAGCTTCCAGTTAAAAGATGAGGAAGTACTACGGACCTAACGTATAAAATGATTAATATCATGAACACTGCTGTGTGTTACATATGAAAGTTGTTAGGAGAGTAAAGTCTAAGAGTTCTCACATGTTTTTTAGAAAAAAACACATGTTTTTTTCTATTTCTTTGAGTTTGTATCTATATGAGATGATGGATGTTCACTACATTTATTGTGGTCATCACCGCATGACGTCTGTAAGTCAAATCATTATGCTGTACACCTTATACAGTCCTGTACGTCAATTATAGCTCAGTAAAACTGGAAGAGAAAAAAAGAAACAATCTTCATTCCATAGGCGGGCTGCCACCAAATTTTGCAAGAGTATTTAGCAGAAGCATTCCTCTTTTAGTCTTGCTCCATAAATACTGAAAACAAGGAAAAACACTGCCTAAGACTGAGATTTGGCAAAGGAATCTGATGAAACCCATCGGTTCTGTGCCATAGCATGACGTCCCTGAAGGCTCCTGGTGATCATGTGATTATCGAGCTTTCTGCTGTCCTATCTCAGGCTTCATGTGCAAAACATGATTTCTTGTAACTCATACACACTTGTCCACCAATGCAGCAGCATCTTAGGGCCAAAACAGACTATCCCGTTAGAGCCCCACCCAGGCATGCTTTAGTCCCCCACCTACTAAAGCAAACCCACAGAAAGGAAAACAAGAGCCAGCTATTCTCTTTGCAAAAGAAGTGCCCAAGCGTTTGTGTTTCTGTGGGCTTTTTTCCCCATTAGCTACATTTAACATATGGAAAAACTGAGACTTGGAGAGGTTAAGGAATTTCATCAGTTTAACACATTAAGAGGTGGAGCCAAGGGTTTTCGTTTTGGGTTTTTTGGTTTTTTTTTTCCTTTACAATGGATTTAATGTAAGAAAATGGGACTAGTACACAATTGGGCAAGTGCCCTTGGTTAGGCAGAGCGTGGGATGCCTGAACAAGAGGCAGGATAAAGGTGAGGTGCTTACAAAATGGCACGCCTGTGAAGAGCATGGGTCTGAAGTCAGAAGGTTCTGGGTCCTGGTCCCAGCTGAGTCACTAAAGAGTTGTGGGATGGAGGTAAGTCATTTAACTTCTTTGGTTTTAGTTTCCTCACCCAGAGATGGAGACTCATTAATAAAAGCATGCATTACCTACTTCCCAGAGTTACTGAAGAAATCCAATGAATGTGAAAGCTGTTGGAAAATATGAAGGCACACCCAGAAGTCAGGTAACTCCTGTACTACGTATATATGTATGTATGAAAATTAACAGCCACACAACAAATTACATGCATCCATTCTTGATCCAACTAAATGTGTTTCCTCTTACTAATAAAAGGATCAACTGGAATGCGAGACATTTTTGTGAATCAGGATGAACACAGCTCTTGGAGAATGTGCACTGCTGTTCTGAGGACACGGGATCACAGGCAGGCATCTTTTGGTGCCCTAGGAGAGTCACACAGGCAAACGGACCCACTCCAGGTCTGCAGGGGGTCAAGCCCTAAGCCAATTACTTCAGGTTTACCAGACACTAACAAGGTGCTTGGAGCACCCAGAATACTGAACACATCATGAACAGGCAAAAGGAACCACCAACCTACAGGGACAATAGATGTGGCCAAGTGTGAGAAATGTGATGGGGACGTAAGTCAAATTTAAAGTCACTCCCGGACGCTCCCTTCTACACCCTTCTGGGTTTCGGTAAGCTCTTCCTACACTCTCACCTGAGGACAGCAGTCAAATACCTTCAACAAATCACCCCTCGAGGAAATCCAAACAAGAGACACCAGGACAAATCCCTCGCTGGACAAGCTAGCGCTCTTCCTCGGTGTGCCCCTGGCTGCCCCAGGTCTGCCCTGCAGATCGGAGCCCACTCTGAGGTCGGCTGTTTCTTGCTCACTCTCCCATTTTCTACCCTTTACATTCATCTGTTCTAGAATCTGAATAAATTCTTCGAACTCTGGCCAGAAAGAACATCATATGGTTGAATAACAGGATGACCAGAACAACCAAAGATAGTACCTAGAAAGCTCTGCCTGGACTCACAGACCTTGTCAGAAAAGCCAGTGCAGGGGAAGGCGCTTTACAGGGCAACCCACAGGGATAGCTGACTGCCGATACACAGCACAACGGAGCTCAAACCTTAGTGCATATCCGAACCAGCCAGAGGGTGCGTGAAAACACAGAAACCCAGAATTTCTGAATCAGTTGCTGATGCTGGTCCAGACACCACGCTTGAAAACTCTGTCATAGTTAGTGCGCAAGGGCTACCCAGTCTATCATTCTTATTGGGGCAACTTCAGATTCTGATTCATCCTCCTCCACCCCCCAAACTAAGCCTTAGGAAAACTCATGATAGGAATTAAACAGCTAGCCCTCCTCCTCCTCCCTTCTCCTTGCCCATACATACGCCCATGCAGCCACGGATGGAGAGAACAATTGCCAAGCCATACCTGACAAGTACCTCCTAGGCTGAGTCCCGTTCTCACCTGTGAACTAGATGATTTTGCAAAAGGAGTGAGTTATGCGGTGCAGGAAGAGCACTCAGGGGTTCCCCAGGTCCCGTTCCCTGAGCTGGTGCAAGGTCCCTCAGTCCTCAGTGACGGGGCATGCCAGTGGGACGGTGCCAGGGAAACGCTGTGACCTGGTTTTCTCCTCACTCATTTATCCTGATGCTCTGCCACAATGCACTGTGATTTCCCGCCGAGAAGTCACTTCATGTCACTAACTGCCGCCTCACCGGCCTCCCCAACAGCTCAGGGCAAAAGAAAGCAGCGAGTGGCCCTAAACATACTGTGTCTCGGGGGGTGGCACGGCCAATTCCCTCCAGACCGGGATCAGAGGGTTTCTGCCCGGGAAGGGACCATTAGAAACATTTCTTTCCTTCCCCAAGTTGATTATGTTATATAATACACTATTGCACTAAGAGCGGGAGTTACTGCTACAATAATATTGTTTTGTTTTGGGGAGCGTTAACGGAAGTTCCTACAGAAAGCAGTGTTGTGAATAATGTAAACACTCAGTGATAAGAGCCCATCCTACAACTCTCATCTTCTACAGTTCAAATGGGAAAATCTGGCCAATATTCACCACACTTCAGCTTGGACTTTTCTGACTCTGGGACAGGAGAGGTTACATACATTTGGGGCTGCAACTGTGGGCCTAAAAACCAACTTCAGGCTAAATAAGGAAAAGAATGAAGAGTGATTCATTCGCAGCATTTTGGTAAATATACATAGCACATGTGTTTGCAAATACCTGGCCTTTAAGATGATTTTCTGCACACAAATAGGCATATTTGGTGGAACGAATGTGACTTGGCCTCCCAAGAAAAAAAAAAAATCCAAGCAGCTCTTTCATACATGCAAAACTGCAACAGTTCCCAGGCTCTGAGTGCCTGATCTGGTGTGAACCCCATGAAGTCTTGTAAGCCAAACTATATTCTCCAAAGCAGTAACACCAATACAATCTCCACTTACCCCGAAGTTAGGAACTGATCTCAGATATACCATGTTCAAGATACAGACCTCAAGCCCAGACAGCTGTATTCAGAAATTTCTGGAGCAGAAGAAGAGCGCAGCCACTCAGAACACTGCACGATACTAGCTGGGGCCTCAAGAACACTGATTTAAAAATCTTGCTCTCTCCCTACCCCCACAAAATCCACTCCTTTGCATGCACAAATGAGGCCACGCAAGAGCTGCCTTCACACCCAACACCGCTGGTGGTTCTTGTGCTCACCTGTTTTCCAGGAGCGTCATGCACACCACCTCTCGCACCCCAGGGTTGTTGGCCTTCTCCACTGAACAGCCCTGCAAGTTCCAGGTGGCCAGCCTCAGCACGGGCCGCCCATCCCTTGTGCCTCCGAAGGCCTCCACCGAAGGCCGAGTGGAGATGATCTGTGTAGGCCCCCCTGGGGGCAGGTCCAGGTCCTCACTCTGCAAGCTCAGCGAGGTGGGGCTGGGGTGAGGCTTGGCGGTGAAGGTCAGGCCCCCGTTGGTGTGGGTGGACGGGGGCCTGGACCTCTCGGCAAACACCTGGTGCCGTATCCTGTCCAGGAAGGCGGCACTGACCCCGCCCATCCTTACCAGGTCCTCGACGCTTCGGAAGGGCCCGTGCTCGCGGCGGTAGTCCACGATGCTGACGGCCATCTTCTCCGTGAGGCCGCGCACGCTCATGAGCTGAGCCGGAGTGGCTGTGTTGATGTTGACGCGCGGGGTGAGAGGCACGGCGGTGGCCAGGTGGTGAGGCTGCTGCTCCGCCAGCAGGTCCCGCCTCAGGGAGCTGGGAGAGTGCTGCGCCGAGCTGCCCTTGCTGCTCACGCAGATCTCAAACTTGACCTGCTCCAGCTTGGTGGCACCCACGCCACTGACCAGTGCCAGGTCCTCCACCTTCTTGAAGCCACCGATGTACTCGCGGTACTCCACGATGCTGCGTGCCACCGCACGTGTCACCCCAGGCAGGGTCATCAGCTCCTCCTCCGTGGCCGTGTTGATGTTGAGCCGCTCCTGATTCACCAGGATGTTGCTGAAGTTGCAGGCCGCGCTGAACTTGCGGCTATGGGACAGGTCCGAGGGGTCCCGGGGGATGGAGCGGTGGCAGCCCAGGGTGCTCCCCATGGCCAGCCAGGATCAAGGGGCCAGGAAGGCCTCACCACCGCAGAAGAACTCTGGCTAGGAAGGAAGCGCAGTAGAGCTCACAGGCACAGAAGGGAAGGTGCAGGATTCAGGGCATGAAATGGTTACCACAGACAAACACTAAATAGCCATGCCCAGCGTGTCCAAATCACCTTTCACTTGGCCACCTGGAAAACAAATTAATAAACATACAAATCGATTGAGTCAGTTAATCAGTTTCCATTAGCGCTCCCTACCTAGAGCTGGAGTTCTTAGCCAGGAGTCCAGGGCTGATGCCTGTCTGTGGACCTCTGAAAACACACATACAAGAGGGCTGGTCCATGAGGATTTCTGGTGAGGTCCAATTTTTATCACACTGGGGTCCAAAAACGCTATAAGCCGCTTCTCTTGGAAAGGGACCTATCCCCATCAGCCTACACCTCTCGTCTCTGCCTCTCTCAACTCTCCCAGAACTGGGGCCATATCCCCTGCTTCGGTAGCCCCCATCTGGCACTCAGCGCCACCAGCAACTCTGGAATTCCGTCCTCACTAGTGCGGGCACGGAGAAGGGGTTTATCGCCCCCTACCAGACCCGCCGCCGTTCCGGCGCCCCACCTCTCAGCCGCTCCTCCAGGGCTTCCTCCTTCCACCTGCGGCTCCGAGGCCTGAGCCCAGGCCAGGACGGCGCTGGCCCGCCGCCTTCAGAGCCAGGGCCCACGCGGGTGCGGGTCAGGGGCGGGCCGCGGGATCCCTCCCACGCCGCCTCGGGCCGCGCGTCCCAGCTCTTTCTGCTGGAGAAACTCTCAAGAGTCTCTCTCCCAGAACCGGCAGGAGCTGCAGGGCTTTGCGGAGGTGGCAGCGGCGGTGAAATCCGGCCGCTGCAGCTGCACCAAGTCTTGCGGCTGCACCAAGTCTTGCGGCTACACCAGGACTCGCTGCGTTGCCGCGGTTGCGTTGATCCAGACAAAAAGTCCTGCCCCCGACTCGAACGCGGGATCCGCAAGAACCGCGTCCACACCCCAGCACCACAGACACTGCTCCCGTTCGCCGTCCGTGTCAAAACCAAAGTCCCGGCCGCAACGCCCGCGCCTCCGCTGGCACCACGGCCACGCCTCCTCCCGAGCGCCAACTCCTCCCCCGGACTCCGGGGCACGTGGGGCGGGGCCCGAGCGCTAGGCCCGGACCTGGGAGCTCCAAACCCGAGAGCGCGGGGGCGGGGCCAGGACGCAAGGTGGAGGAATGCTGGGCCCAGGAGTGTGAGAGGCTGGTGTGTGCTGGGAGAGGGCTGGCCTGAGCGCGTGGGGGTGGTGATGGCACGGGGAGTGCAGAGGCAGGGCCCAGCGGGGAGGGAGCGGCCCCTGGGCCGCGGAGGCTGGATTTAGAGACTGAAGAGGCGGCGCCGACGCCAGAGGAGCTGCGGCGGGTCAACGCGAGGCTGTGTTCGGGTCCTCTGCTCCTGAGGCCGGGTTGCTACCGGGGACCGAGGGCTGGTTGTGCGGGATGGAGGCTTTTTAGCCTCGCCCGGGGCGAGACCTGCCCGACTGCTTTTCGGTGGGCTGCACCCAGGGGCGCGGCGGAAGCTACCGGCCCGGCAGCCCGAGTTCAGTCCGTCTTTGGGGCGTGGGGACAGGGCGAGGGCACTCCCAGTGGGGGAGGCACCCCTGCGGGTCAGGGGCCTCGCCTCAGTTCTGTCTGAGAACGTTCGAGAGAGGACTGAATGGGATCTTTTTAACTTCTGGCCCCCAGTTTCGGCGTCCTCTTTTCTTCCTGTGGAGTATTACCTTTGCCTTGCTTACTGGGAGATGTCCTCAAACAGCTCTAGCAACTCTGTGCTACTAGGAGACGGCGCGCACCACGGATTAGAGATGTGTTCACATAGGTCACATAGCGTTGCTCGTTTGCACGTTTAGCGCACTGAGTAAATATGGATATTTTCTATAAGTATTAAATCTAGTTATTAAGGAGGAAGAACGTGCTCGTTGGAAATGATGGCTGCTTCCCAAAATTCAGAAGAGTTTTTGGATCATACCACTAAATGGTAATTTAAAGATTAAAGAGCCTGCAGCATTACAGTGGATACACGGAGCTAGAGTACTCGATTAAACAAACTGTGTGGTGATACCGTTGAATACTTTGATCCTGGGCATTCAGTGACCTCTGAAGTTTCATCCCCAACCAATGTGACCGGTGCTTCTGCTTTAAATTTCCCAGGCTAGGTCAACAAAAACCAATTCTCAGGGAACGCAGAGGCACTTCAGATGTGAAATGAGAGCCAGCCAAGGCTTGGCAAAATGCTATCGCCATGTTGACTGTGTATACCGACTGGTCGGGACTCTTAATGGCAAGTGACAGAAATCCAAGTCAAACTAGCTTAGACATAAAAGCTAAGGGATTTCCGGGTTCTTGTGTAGAAAAAGTTAAGGAATAGATCTTACCTCTGTCACACGTGACTGCATCCAGCTCAAATGATGTCATCAGGACCTGGTCTGACCCCCCTCTACCTCCTCTACTTGCTCCCCAACCCTAGCACTAGGCTACATTATGCCACTCCTTTCCTCCGGTAATCCTGTTGTGATAAGGGGGAAAAAAGTTGTTTAACAGAAAAATATCTTTAGAGGAGGAAGAAATCTTGGTTGATCAGAATGCCTTAATGGGCCTTTGTGGCTATGGATGGACAGCCTGGGGGCATTGCTAGTTGGGCTGGAACATATTTTATTATTTAATCCAGAACACTTTGGAGGATAAGATGGGAACTATTAACTTCACTGGCACAACAGGCATCATCTGGTTTTGTTTCCTAGAAACATAAGCATGTGTTCCCCCTTTTAGAAATGAAGCCAAAAGCTGAACTGCTGTGCATTAAAACAAACAAAAACCACAACAGGATGGCTAAATTTAAAATGACTGACCATACCAAACGCTGGTGAGGCTGTGGAGCGACTGACACTCTCACACGTTGCTGGTGGGAGTGTGAGAAGATACAATGATTTTGGAAATCAGTTTGGCACTTTCTTAAAAAGCTCAACATACATCTAGCACACAAGCCAACGATTCCATTCCTGGGTATCTACCAAAGTGAAATGAAAGCATAAAACCCAAAGTCTTGTACACGAATTTTAATAGGAAATTTGGTATATAGCCAAAGCCCAGAAACAACCCAAATCCACCAGTAGAGAATGCATAAACAAGTTGTGGTATATCCATACAATGGAATACTACTCAGCAATAAAGACAAACTGTTAATACCCACAATATTGAAGAATCTCAAAGCCATACTGAATGAAAGAAGCCATGCAAAAAAAGAGAACATATTGTATGATTCCAGGGAAAAATACAAGCTGACCTGTATAGAGAGAAAGCAGATCAGCAGTTGCTTGGGGATATGATGGAGGAATGGATTAAAAAACGACACAAGGAAACTTTGCGGGGGGGGGGGGTGATAGAAATGTTTGAGGGGTCATGGTTTCACTGGAGTATGTATGTCAAAACTGATAGAATTGTACTCTTTTAAGATGTGCAGTTTAGTATACTTCAATTAGACCTCAATAAAGACTGGGGGGAAATCTTCAAAAAATAAAAAGGAGTGCTCTTTGAACGCAAAGAAAAAAAAAAAGACGGTAATTTTAGGGAGGATGGATATGTGATCTGGGGTGGAGAGGAGGAAGCTGAAGGGGAACAAAGGGGTCCAAGAAGGTGAGTCTGGAGCTAACAGAAGAGACCAGTGAACATTCCCCAGTTAGGATTGGAGACCCAGAAGGCAGGTGTCATGAGAGAGAATACATTGTCATTGTTTTACGCTTACAAATACTGAAGTGGTTGTCTCACAGCAATATGTATCATATAGATGTGATCCTCAGGCCTTGTTTTCCCAGCAAGAAAAGCCAATGCCACAGCTCCAAATGTTGTCCCCTTTACAATTCATTGACCTTTGTCTCATTCTTAGGATGGTTTCACCAGACTTTGATTTCCCCCAAGAAAAGTGTTTTGATTTTTCAGTTGGGTCACGAGAGAATTTTGGCAAGGGCCTTCCTCTGGCCAAGTGATCGATGAATGTCTTGTGACAGCTGTAGCAATAAAGCAGGGTAGTTTTTTAAAATGACTGTGTTTAAACACAATAAATTAGCACATATGTTTTTTGATTGCGTTTATTTCTACCGAGCCATTTCCCCTCCCCCACAAACACGGAAGACAAGACGGAGAAGAGCAGGGAAGAGGAGAAATGCAGGGCGGGTGGGGGGTAACAGTCTAGCCTCAGAAGTTCACCCAGGTGCAGGGGAGGGGCCGGCCTGTGGCTCCAGCCAGGGTCCTCTCCTCTTGTCTCCCTAGTGGCCTCATGGCAGTCCTTTGAGCTGCCAGTTAACTTGGAGACTACGCTTTCGAAGGCCATGGAGGTGTCGGATATCCTCTTATTTGAACCCCATGAGTGAAGGCCAGGCGGGTTGCACACCTCCATCTTCCACTGCACAAAGTCCTCTCGAGGATGGGCCGTGTACCCACAGCAGCTCAGCTCCCACCCGCAGGTGTTTTCTTGCAGTATCTGACTGGTCTCCCACACCATCTCATTGGGCTCCATGGATCTCATGATCTTCAGACTCCACGTGAAGTGCAGGGAGCACGCTTGACCTCCCAATGTGCTCTCTTGTTTATATCACTGCCTGGACTACCTGAGGTTCCCTCTGCTTTCAGCTTCAGGCCGGTTCTTTCTGGCTGACCTGAAACACAGGTGCAGATGCAGGTGAAGGACCTTCACTTTCCCACTGCCCCCTGGCTGCTGCAGTGTCAGGCCAACTCTGGTGGCCAGGCACCTGTCTGAGCTGCCCAGTGTGGAGGGAGTTTTCTTTGCAGGATACCCCCTGGGGAGGTTGGTTCCATCTGGGGTGTGCTCCACCACTGCTGCTGGTGGTGTGTTGGTGCAGGGGGAGACCACAGGGCCATGCCGGGGGCTGTGATGGGGTGGTCTTCTCCATCCAGGTAGGGGATTGGCAGGTACTTTGGCTGTGCTGCTGGACTTCCGTCCTAACTCCTGATGCCCCTCAGGCCACTGATTTTCTGTGCTGCTGCTCTCAGAGTAAGAATTAAAGGTGGGAATGGCAAGCTCACTGAAACTCTGCAGCTTTGGTTTAGCTGTACTTTGCAGGATGGCTAAGAAGGGCAAGCTGTTGGTCAGATTAGCCAAAGGAGCGGGCTTCAGGGTAATGATATAGCCCCCCCAGTTCAGATCTTTTGTAAGCCAGGAGCACATAGGTGACCATCACTTCAGTTCTTCATACTTCTGGCCCATCTACAAGTCATGGATCCCTTCCCATGTGTAGCCCATGGACACCATCAACTGAGTCTGCCCAGGATCCTTGTAGTCAGGTAGTAGCTCTGTGTAAGGCATTAGTTCCTCCTCATGGCCCATGTTCATCCATGAATCCTTTATGATTTCCTCTAAAGGGCTTCCCTTGATGGGGTTGAAGATGAGGAGTTTCTTGAGCAGGTTTTCATATTCCATGTGAAATATCCCATAGAAGGGAATACTGTGTATTCTGCTCAGTACCCACTCCCACAATAAAGAAAAAAGTGAGAAAAAGAAAAAAGAATAAAGAAAGAAAAATGAGAAAAAAATGGAAAGAAGAAAAGAGTGAGAGAAAGTAAAAAGAAAATAAGAAAAATAAGAAAACAGGGAAAAGCTAAAAAGAAAAACATTTTAAATTAGAAAAATGAAAATGAAAAAATGAGAAAAAGAAAGAATGGGGGGGGTGTGGAGGGGGAGAAAAGGTAGTAAGCAAAACAGACAAAGAGCCAAAGAGGAAAAGATTTAACTTTGGTGAAAGCCCCTCAGATGACTGAAAGCTAGCTTCCTGGGCTAGACAGACCAAAAACCTAGGCCCAGCCAGGTACCCAGGTGCCTGGAATTCCATAACGATGGCTCCTTATGAGGTCATAGCAAGAAATGTACCTATCACAGCTGGGGATAATATACAGTGATTTTTCTCACTTTTTTAACTCAAAAATTCTTTACTGTTAAAAAGAAAAAGAAGAAGCTTTTTGTTTATGTGGATTATAGCAATTGATATCTACCTTATTTGAAATTAAAAACTGTAGATGCTTCAGTGGCCTTTTCATTTCTAGTTTAAAAAGTTATAATAATTTTTGACTTTTAAAAGGCTCATACTGTCTACACTTAAACTACTCAATTCTTTTTTTTCTTTAACCTCTGAATGATTGGTCTCAAATGATGCCATAACTTAACTGACATCATGATACTATACAGAAATGTTCCTTTGCATAAAATGATGCAATGTTTTTGTCGGGCTTTGGTATTAGGGTGATGCTGGTCTCATAGAATGAGTTAAGGAAGTATTCCTTCTGCTTCTATCTTCTCTAAGAACTTGTAGAGAATTGGTATCATTTCTTCCTTATGTGTTTGGTAGAATTCACCAGTGAACTCATCTGGGCCTGGTGCTTTCTGTTTTGGAAGGGTATTAATACTGATTCAGTTTCTTTAATAGATACAGACCTATTCAGATTGTCTATTGAGGAAGACTTTTTTTTTTTTTCAAAATGAAGTTTTTAAAGTGGATTAATCAAAACATTTCTATGAAAATAAAGTAAATAGAAAGGATTGTAAAAAACTTTCCCCATTGACAATCCATTTGTCTGTTTGTAGATGTGCCAGCTTATGTGCCAAGGGTTCACTGTCTGCTGTTAGAAATAGAAGAACCTATTTTTCTGATGAGATACATGGATGTTGAGAAGAAGCAGCTCCCAATCATTCTTATGTGCAAGCCTGCATCTGCTTTGGTATTACTAAATGGCTTCACATCAGCGCCCACAACAGAGCTCAAAAGCAGTTAAAAACAGGCACCTCAATTCACAACTTCCAGGGAACCCAGAAGTGTTATTTCTCCTTCCTTTAGTGGACTTGGCCTTATTCCAGGGAAGTGGATTGAAAGGCAGGAATGAAATTTTGGCAGTACCAGTTCGGGTTTCTTTGTATCAAATTCCTCCTTTAAAAGCTCATAGTCTGGTATTCCTGGTGGCGCAGTGGTTAAGAATCCACCTGCCAATGCAGGGGACACGGGTTCGAGCCCTGGTCCCAGAAGATCCCACATGCCTCAGAGCAACTAAGCCTGTGCGCCACAACTACTGAGCCTGCGCTCTAGAGCCCATGAGCCACAACTACTGAGCCCGTGTGCCACAACTACTGAAGCCCACACGCCACAACTACTGAAGCCCATGTGCCTAGAGCCCGTGCTCTGCAACAAGAGAAGCCACCACAATGAGAAGCCCCCGCACCTCAACCAAGAGTAGCCCCCGCTCGCCACAACTAGAGAAAACGCGTGCGCAGCAACAAAGACCCAACGCAGCCAAAAAAAAAAAATTGTTTTTTTTTAAAAAAAGCTCATAGTCTATTGACTGATAAGTTGTTTCATTTCATGGCTGACAGTTGAAGGCTTTTGTCATTTCCCCCGACATCTGGCATTTTACTTCTTATGGAGCATTTGGCTGGAGATTATTCTAGCAAAGTCCCAACAGAACGAGGTGGCTTCATTTACAGTACCAAAATGGAGAACATTTACCGTCAGAGGTACTATGTTTCTTCTGATGGTAATGCCCAGAGTTGTTATTATTACAGAAAATAATATTCATTAATTTTTAAAGGCGATATGGTTATCACTTAGGAACTCCAGCTCCCATTTGCTTTATTCATTTCCTCTTAAAAGCAACATCTGCAGTTAGTTTCAGACTTCTGCTTTTTCACAGAACAGTTTATTCTTTATTGTTTATTAAATTGGAGGGGTCCTGGAACATTCTTCTTGGTAGAGCCTAGTACTTTGATTTCTGGGTGCCTAATTAGGAGGCTTCGCTTAGCACAGGATGCTCCAGAGGCAGAAGAGGGAATCAGGCAAGCCCTTGGACCCTGAACTTCTGGGAGTGGGGAAGGAGGCTCCTTCAGCCAGCCCCTGGGCTGGAGGCGGAAGTGCCGCTGGCTGGAGCTGGGGGGCTGTCATCCGTATACAAGCAGCAGGTGGACCTCCCCTGCTCTGACTCCCGCTTCAGGCTCACCTGGAAGCATCGTCCCCATTGTCCACACCCTGCCAAGTTCAACCTCATGGCGCACTTTTCCGGTTCTCGCCTTCTCTCCCCTTTCACCGTTGCCACTGATGCTCTTTCTTAGCCACATGTCTCCTAAGTATTGGAAAAGTAAGGCCTGATCATCTCTTCCCTGATCTCATAGCCCTACTTCCAGGAATGACTCCCTTAAGAAATGACCTTGAAGGACTTAAAGAGCATCTCCCAAAACGTAATCCAATGGTGGCATTGAGGAATAGACATGTAGGAGGCCCCAGGCACAGCACTAACTACGATTGAACCGCTCAATGGGGAATCTTTCCCTTTTCATTACTCTGACCATCACTTTGTGTTGAGGGGAGATTCTCAGTTCAGGGCACTGTGACCATAACACGTTCTCAGATTTGTTAATCTCTTTCCATGGAGAAAACGGTGATCTCGGGCTCAGAATCTTGATAGGCACCAGTATTAAGCTAAAATGTAATTATATTCTTTTCCATTTGGGAGTTTATGTTTTTTGGGTATCTTCTATTTATGGCCAAAGATACAGCTGTTCCATATACAGTCATACATCCCCAGGCCCAGATGGTGCTCAGATATGGCAATAATCCCTGAATGTATTCAAGAAGGGCTGCAGTATAAAGACCATGTTTTACAGGCAGTGGTTCTTAACCGTGGCAGCACATGGGAACCCCAAGGGCACTTGCTGAAATCCCAATGCCCAGGCCCCTCTCCCCGAGATCAATCCCATTAGAAACTCTGGGGGTGGGACCTAAACAGTGTATGTGTTAAACCTCCAGATGACTCCGGTGCATAGCTTGGGAACCAGTGCTTTAAGCCGGTCTTAGACTGGAGTATGAATGAGATTGAACATTTTTTCCACACCAAAGTGACAGGATCAGCATCTGGAACATAAATACCTATTTTAATGGCCAAGGTCAACCACAGTCTTAAAATCTCAGTCCAAGGAATTATAAAATTTTAGAGCTGGAGGGGATCTGAGAGCACCAAGTCTAGATCTTCATTTTATTTTTGAGGCCAAGAAACTTGCTGGGAATCACCCCCTAGGATCCAGGGGCAGGGCTCCTTCCCTAGCATCATGCTGCCTCTCTGGTGGATGTAACTGCTTCAGCTGCAAGTTGAGCTGGAAGAAACTACAATCTTTTCGAGGAATAAGCTAAAGACACAAAAACTTGGAAGTTTGGCTTCTAGAAAGTGGGTAGGAAAGATGTGGTAGGGAGCCTAAGAGGCACCATGGACATTCCTCAAGGCATGCTCCATCGTTGGAAAGTACTAGATCAGAGAAATTGAAATGTTTCATCAGCGCAGGACTTCTCATAGCCTTCAATTTACTAACAGGCACAGGGAATCTCCAGAAGGAAACAGTACAGGCGGTGCTTGTTTGACATTCTATGGGAAAGGTTTCACAGGACTAGCCTTTCTTGGGGAAATACTAGGCAGACCTGGTTTCCTAAAGCTCTGGCCGGCTCTTGATCCCTCTTCACCTGCTTTATTTTTCTTAATAGCCTTTATCACTTGTAGATTTGTTCATTGCCTGTCTCTTCCTAGCTAAAATATAAGCTCCTTGAAGGGAGGGAGTTGGACTTCACTGCTGTATCCCAAGCACCTCCAACAGTGCCTCGGCTTTAATAAATATTTATGAAACGGGCTGAATGGATAGTCTCTTAACACACAAGTAACCATGAGTAGTTATCTAGCAGACTCCACCTCTTGAGGATGGTAAGTCTCTCACCACAGTGTTAGGCTGTATTTGGGAGTCCGTATAATGCAGGGAATCTCACAGAGCCAAATAGCCCTGGTGACGCTTAGGCTAATGGCCAGGTTCTGACACTAGTGAGCTCTGTGGCCCTGGGTAAGTCAATGGACTTCTTTCAGCCCCATTTCCCTCATACAGTAAAATGAGTGGACTGGGTTGGACAATCTCCAAACCTCCTTCTCAGTTATTGTATGACAAGCGTTTAAATTAAAATAACGGATATAATTGGGGGGTTTTCTATTTCTCCTTGCAGTTCTATCAGCTTTTGCTTCATGTGGTTTGAAGCTGTTATCAGGCCCATAAATGTTTAAGATTGTTATCTTCTCTTGACAAATTAACCACTTTATCATTATGAACTGGACTTCTTTGTCCTTGGCAATATGCTCTGCCCTGAAATCTACTTTGTCTTGTGTTACTATCCACCTGGTGTTTTGTCTGTTTGTTTTGGTTTGGTTATTTTCAGTGTTACCATGGTACATCCCTTTCTGTCATTCTACGTTTACCTTATTTTATTTAAAGTGGGTTTCCTGTAAGCAGCACAGAGTTGGTTCTTGCTTTTTCATCCAATCTCTCAACCTCTGCCTTCAAATTGAAGCACTGAGACCATCTAAATTTAATGTGATTATTGATATGGTTAGGTTTAAATTGACCATCTCGCTGTTTTTCTTTTTGTTCCACTTATTCCTTTTTCCCTTTGTTCTCTTTTTCTGCCTACTTTTGGATTGATTACTTTTTTGTAACAGCTCTTTTGAGATATAATTCACATCTCATACACTTCACCCATTTAAAAAGTGTGCAATTCAGTGATTTCTGGTATATACAGAGAATTGTGTAACCATCACCATATTTACAGATTATCCCAAAAAGAAACCTCATACCTTTAGCTATCACCCCCAAATCCTCTCATTCCTACCCCTCCCCCAGCACTAAGCAATTACGAATCTACTTTCTGCCCCTATAGATTTGCCTAATCTGGACATTTTATACAAATGGAATCCTATAACATGGGCCTATTGTGACTGGCTTCTTTCACTTAGCATAGAGTTTTCAAAGTTCATCCATGTTATAGTACATATCCCTACTTCATTCCTTCTTATCAATGAATTCCACCGTATGGATATACCACATTTGTTTATCTATTCATCAGTTGATGGACATTTTATGGATAACGCTGCCGTGTATATCATGTTTTTGTGTAGACATGTGTTTCATTTCTCCTGGGTATATTCCTAGATGTAGAATTGCTGGGTCATATGGTAACTCTGCCCTCAACTTTTTGAGTTGCTGCCAGACTGTTCCAAAGTGACTGCCCCATTTTACATTCCTACTAGCAATGCATGAAGGTTCTAAATTCTCCACATTCTCTCCAACAGTTGTTAATATCTGTCTTTTTGCCTATAGCCATCCTGGTTGGTATAAAGCAGTATCTCACTGTGGTGTTGATTTGCATTTCCCTGGCAACAAATGACGTTGAACATCTTTTCATGTGCGGACTGGCCATTTGTTTATCTTCTTTGGTGAACTGTTTATGATTCCACTTTATCTCCTCTGTGGCTTATTAGGTGTAAATCTTTGTATCATTAATTTAGTGGTTGTTTTAGGTTTTATAGTACACATCTTTAATTATCATTGTCTACCTTCAAGTGATGTCATATCACTTCATGTATATTCAAGAACCTTACACAAGTACACTTCCATTTTTCCACCCCCAACTTTTGTGCTATTGTTGTCACATCTCTGGTTAGAATAGATGGTCTCTCCTTTGTAGTATGCTGGTGCTCTGTGACCCTGAGGGAATAGGACTTGTCACGGGAAACTAGAGGAGGGGAAGAAAATGGGTTCATTTTTTAGCATTTTGCATTGTTCCTGGAGGGCAGGCCTGGTCCAGCTATCAGGATCACCAGAGACAGCATCAAGAGGGGCCTGGATTCAAATGCAGGGAAGAGGAGAGGAGATCTTAGAGGGGCAGACATCCTTCGGAATCCCTGAGGCACCTTCAATAGGTTCCTGATTCTCCTGAAGTTTTCCCTGGCTGCATCCCTCAGCCTCCACATTGCTGGGTTCATGACTAATAAGTTTGTCAGGTGAAGTGATTACATGTGAATCAGGGCAGGGCAACAGAGAATCATGGCTTGGTAACAGACAGACTTGGACTCAAATACCAGCTGTACCACTTATAGATACATAACCCAGGGACAAGATCTAAACTCTCATGAGCCTCAATTTCTTCACCTATAAAATGGGAATAAAAATTCTTACCTCCTAACGTTGCTAAAAGGATTAAACGAGCTGATGGAGGAAAAAGTGGCCAGCATGTGACATAACAAGCACTCCACTAATATTTTTATCCCTTCTATATGACTCATTATTTGCATTAACCAATTGTATTTTACATTCCTTATGTTTCTTGGGAGTTCATAATACAGGGGCTATGCTGAATTTGAGAGCCTTTTTCCTCTTCATACTCTGTAAATTCTAGTGAGTTCACATATTTTTATGAGATTGTCACAAACTCCCTACTTTGCAATATGTAGACATGCCATTTATTGGGCTGACACAAGGCCAGGCATGTGCTAGGTACCTTGCATGCCTCATTTTCAAAGATAATTATCAACCCCACAGGGATGGACAGGATTTCCCAACCTTGGCACAACTGACATCTGAAGCCAGATCATTCTTGGTTATATGGGGGCTGTCCTGTGCTTTGTAGGATGTTAGCAGCATCCCTGGCTTCTACCCACTAGATGCCAGCAGCATTCCTCAGCTGTGACAATCAAAACTGTCTGCAGATACTGCCACATATCCCCTGGGGGGCAAAATCTTCCTCAGGTGAGAACCACTGGGAGGGGATTGGTGTCATTCCCATCCACCTGTGAGGAAGCCACAGTTCAGAGTAGTCAAGAGCTCTGCTCAGAGTCACACAGCTACCAAGTGGTAGAGGCAGGATTCAAACCAGAGTCCAGCTGGCTCCTAAGCCCCGCGTTACAGTGACTTGAGATATATTCTTGTCTGCAAAAATGGCCTCTAAATTCTACCTTCTGTGCTGAAGGTGCCTGGACTCTGGACTCTCCTCTCTCAAAACCAAAAGTAGACCCAAAAGGAGAGACTAGATAGTCATTATTCACAGACAGGGCTCAGAGGGATGAGTGCAACCCTACTGCACTTGCGAAATCTCAGTTCCCCAACTGGGGATCGAACCCGGGCCACGGCCGTGAAAGCCCGGAATCCTAACCACTAGGCCACCAGGGAACTCCCTAAACATACATTTTCTTGATATGAGGGGTGTTATGGTTTGAATCACATCCCCCAAAAGATATGTTGGAGTCCTAATCCCCGGTACCTGTGAAAGTGACCTTGTTTGGAAACAGGGTCGTTGCCAATATAATCAAGTTAAGATGAAGTCTTTAGGGTGGCTCTGAATCCAACATGACTGGTGTCCTTATAAGAAGAGGAAAATTTGGACCCAGACGCAGAGGAAATGCCCTGCGAAGATGGAGGCAGAGGTTAGAGTCATGCAGCCATGAGTTAAAAATCATCTGGGGCCACCAGAAGGGCCAAGGAAGGATCCTCCCCTAGAAGCTTTGTAGGAATATAGCACTGTCGACACCTTGATTTCAGACTTCCGGCCTGAAGAGAATACATTTCTGCTGTTTTAAGGCACCCAGTTTTGTGGCACTTTGTTACAGCAGCCCCGTGAAACTACTACAGGAGAGCGCTCCCCAGCTCTGGCAGCCCCAGCACCCCATATTTTGATTTGACAGTGAGTCTAGTTCCCCAGTAAGTTATAGTATCTGGCCATTAGCCCAAGTCATGAAAGCTATTTAACTTCCCTACAATAAACCCTCAAGTTACATTATACATCCCACTAATTATAGGGCTGAGATAGTGACCTGGCAGTGACCTGACAACTCAGGGGACTTCCTCGGTAACAGCTGCCCACTCAGATGCCTTCACCTGGTGATTCAGCGGCAGTAGCCTGGTGTGTCAGCGCCTTATCTTTCTTGGAAATAGGAGGTACCATGTCACCCCGAGATAAGGAGGAACAACTTGTAGAATCTGACTCAGTGGCCTTCGTTAACTTCAGGTCAAGAGTAAACAGACAGAGGGAAACAACCTCAGACAATGATGAGTGAGATATTTACATAGGAAATTACCCAAGGTAGCCAATCGATAATCCAAAGCAATTTGTTCTGGGTGAGTAGACAGGCAGTGGCAAATAGACTCATATGAATTCCAGAATTCTTGGAGGTTAAATCAGCCCTTAGAATCATGTGCGTCCCAAACAGATGTTTCATCTTTCCCTGCCCAAGCCCCATAGGATGTTCCAGGTTTAAAGGAGTGTATGGAGAAGTGAATTTGGGAAGTGTTCTGTACTTTAATCGCTCTTGGAGAAGTCTGTAAAGCCCCATTATCATATTAAAGACTTTGAGAAATTCTACTGGAAAGGCACCCATTTGACTCCTTGCGGGGGTGGACGCAGTAGAACGCGTTTTGGACTACTGATAGATTTCAACCAATTCATGCTGCAGAATTTGAGGTTGAGGCCCAGAGTAATTAGATACTCTTTCAAAGGTCACAAAGAAAGTGACCTTGAGTGACTCAACTGTGGTCTTCAGATTCCAAACACATTGCTCCTTCTATGTTTTCATCTTCCCGCTAATTAGCTTATTAGTAAACATTTGAGTGCTACCATACAGTGATGTGGGAATATAAAAATCAATAAGGCAGGCCTTGCCTTGTGTGTAATTTACTGTTTCCAGAGTGTATGAGCAACAGAATAACAAATGATGGAGAGGTTATGGGGATAGGAAGGGAGGGAGAGGACGGCTGACTTTGGGATGGATAGAGAACCTGTCAGTCTGGAGGTTTCAGATTCGGTCACTGCTGTTGTAGTGAGTCCCAGCATCAGGACCCATCATCCCTGCTGCCCACAGCCCCTACTGAGGGTAGGGTGGCCAGAGCCCTGCTGACTGAGCTGCCCAGGAGGCTGTCCACTAACCTGGCAGAGCTGACTGGAGCAGGGGTAGCAGCCCACAAGCCTGCCAGACATTCATAATATGCCTGTTCCCCCCAAATGGGACGACCAATCTGATTCCTTCAAAATTTGAAATGGAGGCTACAGAGACGAGGCAGTGATCAGGGAAGCTGAAGATGAAAGAACATCTCAGGAGAGTACGGTAGGAAGTGTCCTGAGGGGTCCCTTGCAAGCCAGGGAGATGAGGAAGCCAGCTGCCTTAGAGAGCAGAAGCTGGGAGGCTGGGGGCGGGGTGGGGGTGGGGAGGGGGCAGGGCAGCGCAGCAGAGAAGGAGAGGTGAGCACGGGGTCCAATCCATACCCTCCTAGCCACAGCTGCTCCTGATTCGGTTCCGGGGATGGCTGGCTGCATCAGCTCTGGGTGCTGCATTTCCAGGAGGCCCCGTGGCCCTTGCTGCCCCCATCCACCCTACTAGTCTTGGTTAGTAAAAGTGCCTAACTCCCTTTTTTTAAATTGTGGTAAAATACAGTTAACATAAAATTTACCATTTCAAGTGTACAGTTCAGAATTTAAGTACATTCACATTGCTATGCAACCATCACCACCATTCATCTCCGGAACTTTTTTTTAATCTTCCAAAACTGAAATTCTGTACCCATTAAACAGTAACTCCTCATTCCCTCCCCTCCTCCCAGCTCCTGGCAATCTGCTTCTGTTTCTAGGAATTTAACTACTCTAGGTACCTCATACAAGAATTGCCCTTTCATGTGCAAATAGAGATGATCATACTGAGCGAAGTAAGTCAGAAAGAGAAAGACAAATACCATAGGATATCACTTATATGTGGAATCTAAAATATGGCACAAATGAACTTATCTACAAAACAGAAACAGATTCACAGACGTAGAGAACAGACTTGTGGTTGCCAAGGGAGGCGGGTGGGAGGAGGGAAGGGCTGGGAGTTTGGGATTTAGCAGATGTAAACTATTACATATAGAATGGATAAACAACAAGGTCCTACTGTATAGCACAGGGAACTATATTCAATATCCTGTGATAAACCACGATGGAAAAGAATGTAAAAGCAAATGTCTATATGTGTATAACTGAGTCACCCTGCTGTACAGCAGAGACTGGCACATTGTAAATCAACTGTACTTCAGTTAAAAAAAAATTAAAAAAAAGAATTGCCCTTTTATGACTTATTTCATTTAGGATAATTGTCCTTTTATGACTGACATTTCAAGAATATATATATGTATAACTGAGTCACTTTGCTATGCAGAAGAAATTAACACAACATTATAAATAAACTATACTTCAATAAAATTTTTTAAAAATACGACTGATATTTCATTAGCTAATGTCCTCAAGATTCATCCACGTTGCACTGTGGGTCAGCACTTCCTGTGTAAGGCTGAATAATATTCCATTGCCTGTAAGTATCACATTTTGCTTAGCCATTCATCCATTGATGGATAATTGGATTGCTTCCATTTTTGGCTATTTGAATAATGCTGCTGTGAACATAGGTGTCAAATATCTCTTTGGAATCCTGTTTTCAATTCTTTTGAGTGTCCAGACACCTGTGGGGCGGGGCAGGAAGAAACAGGGGCTGCTAGGGCTCAGATGGTGAGCATTCCACTGCGGTCCGAGAAGGTGGGGTGATGAGGGACTTACCCTGGCACATAGCTTTGTGTGTGCTACTCTCCTGCCCTATACCATCGGGAGCCTCTCTCTAGGCAGAGACGGAAGATCAGTCTGAGGCACAATTTCCAAGCACTCTTGCTTTCCCCTTCTGTCTCCATGCTTTTCAAACAGGGTTTCTAGAATGTAAGCTCCACGAAGGCAGTGATTGGCCTGTTCTGTTCACTCACCCATTTCTAGCACCTGCTGAGTGTCTGGCACAAAAGGCAGGTTCCTATGTTCTTCTGTCTGTCCTCTCCATAAATTTTCACCCCCTTCGTTTTGATTTTTATCAACCAAAGTTTGTAGTTTACATTAGGGTTTACTCTTGGTATTGTACATTCTATGGGTTTTGACAAATGCATACTGAAACATATTCACCATTATAGTATCATGCAGAGTAGTTTTGCTGCCCTAGATATCCTCTGTTCTCCAAGTATTCATCCCTCCCTCCCCTCAACCCCTGGCAACCACTGATCTTTTTTACTGTCACTGTAGTTTTGTCTCTTCCAGAAGGTCATATGGTTAGAATCATATAGTACATTGCCTGTTCAGATTGGCTTCTTTCACAAAGTAATATCCATTTGAGATCCCTCCATGCCTTTTCATGGCTTGATAGCTCATTTCTTTTTAGTGCTGAATAATATTCTATTGTCTAGATATATCACAGTTTATCCATTTGCCTACTGAAGAACATCTTGGTTTCTTCAATTTTTGGTAATTATGAATAAAGCTGATATAAACATTTGTATGCAGGTATTTGTATGGACATAGGTTTTCAACACCTTTGAGTAAATACCAAGGAGTGTGACTGCTGGATTGTATGGTAAGTGTGTTTACTTTTGCAAGAAACTGCCACACTCTCTTCCCAAATGGCCGCACCATTTTGCATTCCCACCAGCAAAGAATGAGAGTTCCTGAGGCTCCACATCCGCACCAGCATTTGGTGTTGTCTAGTGTTTTGGATTTTGGCCAGTCTAATAGGTATGTGATGGTATCTTACTGTTGTTTTAATTTGCAATTTCCTAATGACATATGATGTTGAACATCTTTTCATATGTTCATTTGCCATCTGTATATATTCTTTGATGAGGTATCTGTTCAAGTATCTGCTCATTTTTAAATCGGATTATTTGTTTTCTTATTGTTGAGGTTTAAGACTTCTTCATATATTTTGGATAAAAGTCCTTTATCAGATATGTGTTTTGCAAACAGTTTCTCCCAAGCCAAGAGTGTGGCTTGTCTTCTCACATTGCATTGACTCCCTTAGTTTTAAAACAGCAATGAAACCAACAGAAATCCCCTTATATGTGGGGAATCTTAACCAGTAGTGCTCATCACAATCGCCTGATGCAGACTTTCAACATTTTTCTAGGTTTGGACCCCACCTCTGAGATTCCTGTTCTACAGATTTGAAGTGAGACTCAGGAATCTGTTCTTTTAAAAAGCCCTCCTGGTGATTATGACGGTCAGCTCCATTAGGAACCATGACATTAAAGACAGAATTTCAGACACCCTCAGCGATGGGAAGATGGTCCCATCAGGACACCTGTCCTGTTCCACAGCACCATCTGAAGCCCAGGTGAGACTCAGACCTCTATAATTCCCTGCTAATTGGACATCTCCACCTGCCATCTCAAGATCACTTCCCTAAGCTAAACCCATGGTTGTCCCCCTCCCCACCTGCAAACCAGCTCCACATCTGATCTTCTGACCTTGGAAGATGGCAATTCCAATCTTCCAGCTGCTCAGGTCAAAACTCTTGAAATCACATCTGCTTCTGTCTCAGACACAACTAATCTATCAGCAATGCCTGATGGCTTGGCCTTTAAAATAAAACCAGGATCTGATGACTTTCAACCCCTCTGCTGCCCCCACTAAAGCAGGTCTCCCTGCTTCTGCCCTTGCCCCTTCCAGTCTCTTCTCCACCCTAAGCCAGAGTCAACTATAGAAACGGAGGTCTGAGCACGGCCTCCTCTGCTCACAACCCTCCACTGGCTCCCATCTCATGCAGAGTAAAAGCCAAAGTTCTTACAACGGCCTGTAAGTTTCCTCACAGTCCTTCTGCCCTCACATCACCCCTGCAGCTCTCTTATCTGCTATTCTTCCTGGTTGTTCCAGCCACACGGGCCTTTGAAGTTCCTCAAACACGCCAGAAATACCCCACCCCAGGGCCTTCACGTTGCTGTTCACTCCTTCTGGAATGCTTTTCCCCCAGGGAGCCACTGGGCTGGTTTCCCCAGGCCCTGCAGACCTTCACAAGCCACCTGTCTAAAATTTAAAGCTGCCCGCCCCCTTTGCCAGGGCCGCTATCTTTATTTTTCTCTAGAGGACTTAGCCCTGGTTTATTACCTGCTGACTTGCTTATTTCTGTCTGGCTCCTCCTCCTAGATGCCAGAGCCATCAGGCGGGGCTGTCATTCTATTCTGTCCACTGCGGAGCCCAGGAGCTTAGAACAAGGCCTGATGCACCGTGGTTCTCATCCTCCGCACTCCTCTCTTCATCGTGTCCTATCCGTCTCCCACGGCCTGGGGCCCCTCTGTCTTTTTACTCTCTCCCTTCTGCACCTCCCCTATTTGGTGTCCACTCCCTGGAACTATTGCTAAGAGCTGGGGGCCTTCTCCCATCTGATGCATCTTTTCTTTTTCTTTTTTTTTTTTTTTTTTTTTTTTTTTTTTGGGGGTTTTTTCCCCGCCCAGGGACTGAACCCTGGCCACAGCAGTGAAAGCGCCGAGTCCTAACCACTGGACCGCCAGGGAATTCCCTGATGCGTCTTCCCAGCTGCCAAAGGCTTCTTTCTAACAGCCAGGTCTATGGCAATCCTTCTGTGACACCTGTTAACTTTCAGAACAGGGTTCAGACTCCCTGGCTTCAAACCCAAGGTCCCTGCCGATACGGTCTTGTCTGCTTCTGCAGCCTCGTCTGGCCCCTGCCCACATCCATGCATCTTCAATGCTGTAGGCGGTTTTTTCTCTCCTGCCTTTGCACATGTGTTCCTTCTGCCTGGCAGTGCCATCCTCACTCCCTGAGCCCCAGCCCCTCCTACTCTACATCCAGCAAGCCCCCACTTAGCCTTCCTATCCTAGCTGGTGGAACCTTCTAGGCCTTCTAAGAACCCCAGTCATATGGACAACCCCTTCCATGGGTCCCCTAAGCCCTGCTGAGTGTACTTCCCCCGCTCTGTATAGCAGCTAGTCATTTGTGTGTCTGTCTCCATCATGAGTCCGTTCAAGGTCTCTGCATGCCTGGTTTCTTACACTGGCCCTGGCACTGAATAGCGCTATATATACTTCACATGTTTCCTAGATGAATAAGTCTCCAGAAATGCAAAAACATGGCCTGAGTCTGCAGTAATGCTTCAAAAGTCTGTGGTACTTTTGCCAGCTAATGAACTCACTATTCAATAGTGCCAAGAATGTTCCAGAATGCATCATTGTAAGTGTGCCTAAAAACTAGGACAGAGGAGATAGCTGACCTGTCAGGGGTACCTGTGTAGCTCAAACTGGACTGGCTAAACAGTCTCTCCGTATTTTTACTACTCCTGTGTGTGTATGTATATGTAAATATATTAAAATATATACATTTACATGTAAGTATGTTATATACACATGTATCTATATGTGATTGAAGATCCTGGAAATATTCTCTGGGGCATGGCTGGCTCACTACCCTATAACAGCCTTTCACATCTGGTTGAGATTCCTGCATTCAGGCCAGTGAAGGAATAAACCCTCAAAACTAACAGTCATTTTCCCCCAAAGTATCTAGCACTAAAGTCTTTACTCAGATGTATGTTTCTAATTGGTAGGGCCTCACTACAAAATTTCTTTCATGTTAATTTGGGTCCACTTTATCCTGTAATCATGGAAGCCCCCAGACTAATATTCTCATGAAAAATTCTGATATGTTGAAGACAGTAATTACATCTATGACATTAGCTATTTTTAACTTTTCCAAAATTGTCCATGTGATGCTGACTAATGATTTAACATCTATGAGCATGTTGTTCATTCATTCATTTTCATTTAGGGGCTCTGCCAGGCATTCAGCCAATAATGCTCACTGGGTGTTTACTAGGTCAGGGAAACATATGATGTCCAAGTAAACACGTAAATGAAATGTTTAAATGATATATGCTGTGAACAAAATAAAACGTGCCGATGAGACAGAGCGCTAGGGCCTGCTGCAGATCAGGTGAACAGGAGCACGTTTCTGCAGAGGTGACATTTGAAATGAAAGCTGATGACGAGAGGAGCCAGCCATGCAAGGATCGGAGGGAAGGAGGAGAGAGCAAAGCAGTGGGGACACGCGGTGGGACGCGGTCCTTGCCAACCTGGAGGACGCAGGCCTGATCGCCACTCCTCCTCCTCTGGCAGCCTGGCCAGGTGCCTTCCCCCCCCCCCCCCCCCCCGCACCCTCTGCCCTGCGGTCCTTTGTTGGTGCAGCAGTCTCCATGTCACCCAAGACACAGCTCCTGGGGCCGGCCCAGAGGTGGCTCGCCCTTTCACCTTGTATCTATTCACAGCCTTTGGCAAACAGGTGAAGGTCAGTAAATGCTTGTGGCATTGTTGAATAACAGTTTGACCACAAAGCAGATAATGGCCAGTTATATGATAGAGGTCACAGGGCTGTGATGGAAAAATGAATTTCCAGAACCAGAAGAAACGTGTCTTTTAATTTTGGGATTATCTATAAATGATTCTCGGGGGAAGAAACACATGCAGTAACTATCAGGAAGGATTTAGATCGTAAAGTTGTGAAGGGGAAAAGTGAGAGTGATTTGGAGCATTGCTGAAAATGGAATTTTATGTCTTTGCTGCTAATTCCATCAGCCTCAGTTCTGGAAACCATCACCAGCCCCAGCTAGAAGGGCTCCATGCACTGGGCACGGTGAGGCTGCAGAGCCTTCTACACTTTTGAGCATGGCCAGAGTCCATCACAATGCTCCTGTTGGCACATGAGATAGAACAGCCAGGTTTGTGACTCAGCCAGTGGGGACCCAATGTGCCCACAGGTGCAGCCAGTATCCAAGGAGCAGACACACCCGAAATACCCCGAACACTGACCAGTTGTGCGATTTGTCTCTGATGACCCCGGCACCTAAAAAAAGTGCTAGAAATATAATTTGATGACTTCTGATCTAAAGTAATAATAGGTAACATCTATGGAGTGCTGACTATGTGCCAGGTGGTGAGCCAAGTGCCTTACCTTACTTAATTCTCTCAGCAAACCTATGAGGCAGGCATTGTTACTCATCTCCTTTTACAGAACAGGCAAAATGAAGCTCAGAGAGGTTAAAAAGCTGGCCAAGATCTCTCAGCAATGGGAGGCATTTGTCCTCTGGCCAAGAAGTCGGTATCTCTACAGCAAGGGTCCATTCTCTTATCAGGATTGGTACTATTCTAATCCTATTTGCAAGAGTGAAACAACATGGCATATATTTATATGGCAATAACATTAACCTTTAGAGCTCCTTGATGAAATTGAGGCACTGGTTTGAATCCTATGGTGGGAGATTCCAGATCTTGTGCTTTAGAAATAAAATCAACCATGTCTGTATTGAGTACCTGCTACGATAATAATAACAACCGCTAAGAGTGAGCACTCACTAGGTGGCAGAAGTGGGATTCAAATCCAGGGAATCTGACACTTTTAAAGAAATTATTGGGGCTTTCCTGGTGGCACAGTGGTTAAGAATCCACCTGCCAATGCAGGGGACACAGGTTTGAGCCCTGGTCCGGGGAGACCCCACATGCCGCAGAGCAACTAAGCCTGTGCGCCACAACTATTGAGCCTGCGCTCTAGAGCCCGCGAGCCACAACCACTGAGCCCGCATGCTGCAACTACTGAGGCCCCCGCACCTGGAGCCCGTGCTCCGCAACAAGAGAAGCCAACGCAATAAGAAGCCTGCGCACCACAGCGACGAGTAGCCTCCACTCGCTGCAACTAGAGAAAGCCCGTGCGCAGCAACAAAGACCCAACGCAGCCAAAAATAAATAAATAAATAAATAACAACAAAACACAAATTATTGAATAATTTAAGAACATTTTCAGTTTTGATTTCTAGTATTAATGGATAAAACCCAGGAAAACTCTTTAGGGTCTTCCATACTTTTTAATGGTATCCTGGGAGCCGAAGACTTAAGACGGGCTGCACTAAGCAGGATCACCTCCCTGATGGGGTTGGGCCCTGCGCCCGGCCGCAGCCCAGCCTTCATCCTGCCGTGTATGCAGTGACAACAACAGCTTACCTCTGCCAAGCCTCGTCTCACCCCCGTCCTAGGCTGGACATCCTCAGCAGGCATGTTGGCTCCACATGGCAGGGAAGCTGAGAGGGGCCCAGCTCTGCTGGGTGGTCCACAGAAGTCCTTTCCATCATGGGTTGAGCATCGTGCTCTGTTCTTATCGAACCCTTTCCTCCCAGTGGCTCCTCCTCTGAACAGAATGGCACAGCCTCAAAGTCATGAGTCTTATTCCAGTGATGAGGCCACAATCTCCTTTCAAGGTCTCTCTGTGGAAGGAGTATGTGGAAATTAGCAAGTTCACTGTCACTGGAGATTTTCCAACAGAGGCAGGACAAGAGCTCGTCGGGGGGCTGTGGAGGGGATTTGGCAGCAAAAAGGACCTCCATGTCCTCTGCGGTCCCTCCCATATAAAGGCTGACTGCTCACAAAGGCAAGGGCCATCACTGCCGATGAAACCGGCCAGCTGATGCTGCTTTTAGACGCGGGGGATTCTAGGAAGCGGTATTCACAAAGGGGCTCGCAGTAAGCCCAAATCCTGAAGCTCCTGCAGGCGGCCGCTTTGTCTGTGAGGATACTGCAGAAACCATGACATAAACCACAAAAAATTAAGCCCAAGCCTTTTTAAAGCAGAGCCAGGCGCGTGGAGGGAGCGAGACCCTGAGGCCAGGGAAAGCACATGATGGTGGACCCTTCGCAGGGCTGTGTCCCGCTCTAGCTGTGCTGGGTCCTTTCTCTGGCTCTCGCTCCTCATTATTATTCATGAGGCCCCATGTTTACATCCCACTTGTAGCATACAGTGTACTCCTGCCTACCTTAGGTCATTAAGAGCTTTGTGATAGGCAAGTGGAGGCTCCCTTGTGCTAAATGACTTGCCCAGGGGCAGAGCGAGTTTCCAGCAGAGCCTAAATTCGAGCCACACTCTCCCAGCTATGAACTCGGTCCACTACAAGGCAGCCAGCTCTGAGCCCTGCAGAGGCAGGGAGGGCGCAGCCCCCTGTGACCCCAGTGAGCAGCCCCAGTGAGGGAACGGATGTTCTCTTCGCCTTGGTCCAGGCAAGAAATCTCCTAGACCCTCAGGTCGAAGACTCTGGGCATCCCATTATAACCCAGCAACCCTGACCCCAGACCCAGTGGCAACATTGGAAGGCCAATGCCTGGAGAGGAGGAACCAGCAAGGAGCATCCAGACAAAAGAGAGAGGGAAGGAAGGAACTCATGCTGTTGAGGCCTCTGCATTGGCAGACGTTATTATCGTCTTAGTTTATTTTAATGGTAAACTATTGATTCAAGTAAAACATACATGAAGAAAAGTGTACAGATCGTAAGTGTATAGCTTGATGAATTTTCACAAAGACAACACACCCATGTAAGCAGCACTGAGATCAGGAAGCAGAACACTGCCAGCACCCCCAGAAGTGGCCCTTGTGCCCCCTTCTAGGCACCACACCCAAAAGGTGACCCCTACTCTGACCTCCAGCGGCAGGCACTGGCTCTGAGTGTTTTGAAGTTTACATATATGGACACACAGTAGGTACTTCTTGGTGTTGGGCTTCTTTTTCTCTCAGCACCGGTGGTGAGATTCGTCCTTATTCCTGTGTGTAGTTTGTTCGTTCTCGTTGCTATACAGTAAGTACTCCGCTGTATGACTATGCCACGATGTATTTACCATTCACTGTTGGGGGACATTTGGGTGGTTTCCAGCGTTTGGCTATGGTGAATAGTGCTGTGAACATGTGGACATTCTTGTGAATGTCTTTTGGTACCTATATGCACTCATTTCTCCTGGGTTTATAACTAGAAGTGGAATTGCTATTACATGACTTATGTCTGTTAAACTTTATAAGAAACTACCAAGTAGTTTCCCAGCATGGATGTACCGATTTCCATTCCCACCTGCAGTGTATGGGTGTTGTGGTGTCTCCATATCCTTGCCAAAACTTGGTACAATTGCACCAGGCGCTCTGGATGTGTCCTTTTGAGGCAGTCTGGGTGGTGGTTAAGAGTATGGACTCTGGAGTCAGACAACCTGGGTTCTTAACCAGACTTCACCCTTCTACTAGCTGTGTGACTTTGGCTGACTTCCCTAACCACTCTGTGCCTCAGCTTTCTCATCTGTTAAATGGGAATAATATCAATAACAATTGTCTCATCCTCTTAAGGTTGCTGTGCATTTATCACAACGCCTGTCACATAGTTGTCATTCTACAAATGTTATTTCGCACAGTAATTCCAAGTGGGTGCCAGGAGGTCTTCATAGTAGTCTTTAGGGGGCCCCTGGAAAGCCCCTCCCCCTCAGCCTCCTTCATGGCCCATAGCCAGGGTCCCCTTGTGTCTGTGCTAGATGCCCAGGGAGGGGGATTCGCACACCTGAGGAGTGAACCAGCTATGAATCAACTGAATGTGAAGAAGAATGGGGAGAGGTGCGGGCATGACCAGGGTGGTAGAGGGTGGGTAGGGGGCAGGTTTCTCATCTCAAAGCGTTTCCCAAAGAAGAAGGGCTCAAAGGGATTCTATGGCTTGTACTGACAGCTGCCTTTTGGCCTCTCTTCTCATAACTTTCCCAGCTCCTCCCACACACACACAGTTCCCTCATTTCTTTGGAAGAGCTTGTGGTTATTTAGAAGGTAAAAAGAGGGATAAACGTCTAAAACATTCAGAATAATGTGGAGAAATTGAAATGGAGTGACGATTGGTCTGATGGGCTACACTTGTAAGTAAATGAAAGCCTAATCAATATTTCTTTTAATTTAGTTTTTAGAAATGATTGTTTCCTACCCCCATTTAGTTTTGTCTTTTAATTCTTGCCAGGATAGAAGTTCTTCCGTTTTTAGACCAAGCATTTTTGTGAATCATGCTACATTAAAAATGAAAATTTGGGGCTTCCCTGGTGGTGCAGTGGTTGAGAGTCCGCCTGCCAATGCAGGGGACACGGGTTCGTGCCCCGTTCCGGGAAGATCCCACATGCCACGGAGCGGCTGGACCCGTGAGCCATGGCCGCTGAGCCTTCACGTCCGGAGCCTGTGCTCTGCAGCGGGAGAGGCCACAGCAGTGAGAGGCCCGCATACCGCAAAAAAAAAAAAATGAAAATTTGCACTCACGGCCACTAACAGTGCAAGGAAATAGAAACACAATCCTCTATTAAAACTGCATGAGATTAACAGTGCCCTGAAGAAAACTTTTTAAAGAAAACTACTCCTGCCATTCTGGGGGGCCAAAACACACACTAAAGTTTCCCTTCTTGGAGTCGCGACTAACTGAAATAGAAGTGGCTTCTGTGGAAAGGACATGGTATGACAGGAATCACTGAGTTCAGCACGGGGAGACCTGAGAAAATCCCTTAGGCCCTCGGAGCCGCCGTTTCCTCATCTGTGTTGGGGTAGATTTGACCAGCAGGTCTCAAACAATTGTTTCTAGCTCCACCATTTGGAGACTGTAAAAGCAACTTGGCCACTGGAGAATACCTGCCTAATTTTCTCTCCTAAATTTCTTTCAACACTGTCCGTCTTGGCCCATTTTTCCCTGAATCCAGCATCAGAATACCCCACTGCCTCACCAGCCTCCCCTCTTTGCTGTTCTACCAAGGGAGAGGTTGACTCCTAAAATGCTGAGTGACTCTCTGGCAGATCCCAGCAGGACAATGACAGAGGCCTGGGCCCCACCCCATCCCCAAATCCATCCCTAAAAAGCTGACGCCCTTCTCTTGAGACTCTTTCTTTTCAACTCTAAAACTAAAATTCCTAGGTGGAAAACACTTCTTTTCAAAATTTTAATAATAAAATAAAATCTAGTCTAGAGACCAGTCCTTCTGCACCTCTTATTTCCAGGGGAGAAACCAGATACCCAGGTCGGGAAAGCAGTTTCCCCCAAGGTCACGGAACTGTTCGTGACAGAGCCAGGACTAAACTCCAGGTTTTCCTGTCGACATGATGGTGTGTTCATTAACCAGAGAAGGGAAAGGACTGAACATTTCTGAGGACCTGTTATGTGCCATGAATCCCGAATGACCTGGGAAGATTGATAGATATCATTGCACCCATTCTACAGATGAGGAAACCAAGGCTCAGAATAACTTCACCAAATTATTCTTGGTGGCAGGAGAAAGCAAAATTTTCCTACTTCCAAAATCTTGTTTTACCCCCCTGTGCTTTCACTTTTAGTTCGAAAGAAGAATTTTTCCTCTGGAACTTTTCTTAGTAAGAAAACTTAAACATTTTTAAAAAACGGATCTTGGGCTAGAAGGTGAGATCTTAAGGGGGCCCGAATGTGAGGTAAATCATTTAGTGTTAGACAAAATGAATAATTTGTTGTTTGGGGGAACAGGAGGGTGGAAAAAGGGAGCTGACAAAAGGCCACATATGTGTCTCAACATGACCCCTCTTGAGACCCCCAGAAAATTTAACACATCTCTTCAACTCATGAAATGCTTGAGTGTGGGGAGATTTCTTAATGGAAAATGGTGAAGGACAGACAGAACCAAGATGAGTTGTGTGGGAGTGTGAGACTAAGGAGAAAACCCCAGAGAAATCACAGGGAGAGCCCAGCTCCCCCAAAGCCAGGGTGTTAATTAGGTTTCAGGTCCAATTTTCCAAGGAATTGGGGCAGGAGGTGGGCAACCAGCTGACATCTGATTCCCGTGGTCTGAGGCTGGTGATGCCAACGAAAACTGTCACCTAGGCCAACTGCCACCTCTAACCTTGACTCTTGGGGGGACATTTCCTCTTGCCCAGTGAGTTATAGCTTCATTGCAGGGGGTCTCACAGACCCCCATGTACACACACACACATGCAGCATCAAGCATACCCCCAAGGGGCACGTCCCCTGAATTTCCTTGCCAGCAGTAGGGTTTTTGCTGGATGTCACGTGTGCATTAGCCTTAGATTTCATTTAAAGCACCAGCTCACAACTCTGACTCCAAGAATATTTATTGGGTGCAACAACATGAAATGCAGAGACAAATGTGTCTGGTGGCTGCTGGGGGGGAATCGCTGTCGGGTGGGGCAGGAGACCCAGGGACAAAGTGCAATCCTGTGGCTACAGAGCAGCCTGCTCTGGGCAGAGTGACAGCATGAGGGTGCGGGGGCTCACTGTGCTTGGGGGCGTCAGGGAAAGCCCCACAGAGGCTGTGATGGGAGCAAAGGACAAGGAATCATGTACCAGGAGCAGCAGCAGAAAAGGCAGGATCATCCAGATGGGAAAATCAAGACTTTGGTTTAAATGTAGATGTAGTTTTGAGGGCAGAGTCAGCTAGAAAAACAGAAAGACAACCAACCTGGTCAGAGAAGGACATAACTGATTCTCAAGATAACTGGCGACAGGGCTTCTTCTCCACACAGCAACATCATTTTAATTAGTGTTGTTTTAACTTATCCTTAGCGTTAATGGCTTAGAGCCACCCATTCCCCAGGCAGCATCCTGGCAACCCCAAATATCTGATCTAATTTTATCCCTGAGAAATTTGGATTTAGAAGAAAATGTGAAGAAGCCTCACTTGGGAGGAGGCTGGAGGAAAACAGTAACTCCAGTCCCCTGGAGAGCACACAGGGTGGAAGGAGAGACTGAGGGAGGGTTTCCAGTGGGTAAGACCCACAGAAGGGCGTCGTGTGTCTGAGTGACAGCATTTTATGCCACCGCCCAACTACTGTATTTACCCAGCTCTGGGAAGGGTGACACAAGTCTCTGGAATGTGTATCTTATTTTTGTCCTGCCTGCGTTTACGGCCATAAAACGAGGTCTCTCCCTTCAGAGCAGAAAGGACTAATTAGTCTGCTTGATCTGGGCAGGAACACTGCCTGCATTTTCCTTGGGTTGGCACCTTTTTAGGCCATAAAAGGGTGCATCCCAGGAAGTCTCAATGGGTGTCCACAGTTATATGCCCCAGTGTGTGTGTCTGTGCAGAGAGCTGTGTTCACAGCTGTACCAAGGGTACACAGGGACAGGTACAACCGTGACACTATGACTCAGGCCTGATGATGGGTGGAAGAGGAGACAGCACATATTAATATAAAAATCAGCCGTCCCGGACTTCCCTGGTGGCGCAGTGGTGAAGAATCCACCTGCCAATGCAGGGGACATGGGTTCGATCCCTGGTCCAGAAAGATCCCACGTGCTGCGGAGCAACTAAGCCCGTGCACCACAGCTACTGAGCCCACGAGCCACAATTACTGAGCCCTTGTGCCACTGCTACTGAAGCCCGCGCGCCTAGAGCCTATGCTCCTCAACAAAGAGAAGTCACAGCAACGAGAAGCCCGTGCACCTCAACGAAGAGCAGCTCCCGCTCGCTGCAACTAGAGAAAAGCCTGCATGCAGCAACAAAGACCCAAAGCAGCCAAAAATAAATAAATTAAAGAAAAAAAAAAAAAGTTAAAAAAAAAATCAGCCCTCCCTCCTAGGCCAGCAGGATGCCAACCTTCGCCACTCCCTGCTGATACCAGGCTGTCCTGATGCTTGGCGATTTCTCTCCTCAGTAATCTAATGTTAACGCAAATTGACCTACAGGTTCAACGCAATCTCAATCAAAATCCCAGCAGCATTAAAAACGTCTGCTCTGTGAAAGATACCGACGCCATTAAGACAAGCCACAGACTGGGAGAAACTACCTGCAAAAGACAGATCTGATAGAAGATATACATAGATATCTGATAGATAGAAAATATACAAGGACAGTTAAAATCCAACAATAGAAAAGCAAACAACCCAATTTAATAATGGGCAAAAGACCTGAACAAACACCTCACCAGGGAAGATATACAATGGCAAATAAGCATACAAAAAGAAGTTAAACATAACATACAAATTAAAAAGACCATGAGATATACTGAACACCTATTGAAGTGGCCAAAGTCTAAAACACCAAATGCTCGTGGAAACGCAATATGATACAGCCATTTTGGAAGACAGTTTGGTAGTCTCTTACAAAACTAAACACACCCTTACCATGTGATCGAGAAATTATGTTCCTTGATATTTATCCAAAGGAGTTGAAAATATATCCACACAAAAACTGCACACAGATGTTTTGGGTAGCTTTATTCATAATTGCCAAAACTTGGAAGCAGCCAAGATGTCCTTCAGTAGGTGACTGGATAAATAAACTGTGGTACATCCAGACAATGGAATATAATTCAGTGCTAAAAAGAAATGAGCTATCAAGCCATGAAAAGGCACAGAGGAACCTGAAATACATATTACTAAGTGAAAGATGCCAATCTGAAAATGTTACATACTGTGTGATTCTAACTATCTGACATTCCGAAAAAGCAAAACTGTGGAGGCAGCGAAACGATCAGTGATTGACAGGGGTTGTGGGGAGGGAGGGATGAATAGACGGAGCACAGAGGATTTTTAGGGCAGTGAAACCACTCTGTATGATACTGTAATGATGAGTATGTGTCATTATACATTCATCCAAACCCACAGAACGTACAGTACCAAGAATGTAATATAAACTATGGACTTTGGGTAGTAATGATGTGCCAGTGCAGGTTCATCATTGCAGCTAGTGTACCATCTGGAGGGGATGATGATGGTGGAGGATGCTGTGTCTGTGGGGGGCAGGGGGTGGATGGGAAATCTCTGTACCTTCCACTAAGCTCTTCTACGGACCTACAGCCGCTCTGAAAAACATCTATTAAGTATTCAAAGAAAGAAAGTACTATTCTTGCTCTTCTGACTTACGGATGCATCCATTACATCCAAAGGTACCCAAATGGACATAGGGAGTTCTCTGGCTTGCAGAAGGGAGGAATCTGCTCCAAAAACACAAACACAAAAACAAAAATAAAAAAACTGGGCAAAACTGTAAATAAGAAATGAAAACATGGTGAAAGCTGTCATTTCCTAGACTTTATAGGTGTTAATAATGTATTTTATCACATCTTATCTAATGGAACATTTTCATATAGCATCACAATGCCAATTAAGTTGTGGCATCATTTTGAGACCAATCATTGAGAGTTTAAAGAGAAGGGAATTAAATAGTTGAGGTGTCAACATTATGAGCTCTTTAAAGGCCCAAAATTATTATAGCTTTGTGAACTAGAAATAAAAAGGCCACTGAAGCATCCTACAGGTTGTAATTTCTAATAAGGTAAATATTGATCACTACAATCCACATGAATGAAAAGCTCTTTGGGGGTCCTCCCACTCTGTTGTAAGAGTGAAAGGATTCTTGAGTCCAAAAAGTAAGAAAGCTACTTTGGATTGCCCGTAGCAGTGACAGGTCCATTTCTTGCTATGACCTTATAAGGAGCCATTGTTGTGGAATTCCAGGCACTGACATAAGTCCTTGGCTTGGCCTAAGCTTTTGATCCTTCTAGCTCACGAGTCTGGCTTTTGGTCACTTGAGGGATTTTCACCAATATTAGCTTTTTTTCCTTCTTGAATTTTTGTCTATGAAAGAAAACTTTCTCTAATCACAGTACTTCTGACACCAAATGTGTAGGTTTTCCACACCGAGCAATTTTCCAGTTATCTGTGAACACCAAGAGGGTGCCCTATAATTTTATTCAATTCTGATCCTAACTGCCCCATATTAGTGCAGACCCCACAGGTTAAGGGCTCAGTCTCACAAGACTGCCCGCCCCCTTCAGATGCCAATTGCAGTCAGTGAGTCCCCAGGTTCCCCCCCACAACGACCTCTGTTTGACTTTGCTATGAATTGGGGGTTCCCATGAGCGCCCCCTCAGGGCCAGTAATTTTCTATAATGGCTCACAGAACTCAGGGAAACACTTTACTTAGTATTACTGATTCACGGTAAAGGATGTTATAGAGGATCTAATCAACAGGCAAATGAAGAGCTACATATAGCAAGAAGAAATGGTTCCCAAGTTCAGGAGCTTCTTTCCCCACGGAGTTTGGGAGTATATCACCCTCCTGGCACCTGGATGCATTCACCAACCCAGAGCTCTAACCCTGTCATTTTATGGAGGTTCTGCTGTAGGCAAGATGAATTAAATCATTCACCACTGGTGATTACCCCCAACCCCTTTTCCCTCCCTGGAAGTTGGGTGGTGAGACTGGGCTGAAAGTTCCAGCCCACTGATCACATGGGTCGGATTACTGTGGCAACCTGTCCCCATCCTAGGGGATCAGCTACCTAGGGGCTCTTAGCTACCAGTCACCTAATTAACATAAATTTTGATCTGGCTGCAAGGGGTTTATTATGAATAACAAGAGATGCTCATTTCACCCCATCACTCAGGAAATTACTAAGATTGTAGAAGCTCTGTGCCAGGAACTTGGGATGAAAACCAAATATATATTTCTTCTTATATCACAATCTATTGTGCTTGTTATTTTTACTTTTTCTTCCTCTACTTTTTACCCCTTTCTCATTTTTTCTTATTCTTTTCTTTTTCTTATTTTTAATTTTTCTTTTTATTTTACTTTAAAATTTTTCTTTGTTTAGTCTTTTTCCAATTTTTATTTTTGCTTTATTATTTTATTTTTTATCACCTTGTGCTTTTTCTTTCTTTCTTTTTTTTTTACTGTTTTTCTCATTTTTTCTTTATTTCATTTTTTCTGCTTTAATTTAGTAAGTTAATATTGTTGGCAGTAAGTCCAACATACTACAGGGCCTCTTGGCCATCTCTGCTGAGGAAGAGACCCATATAAGGGAAAACAGGCTCCTCAAGGTCATCGGCAAGGACAATCACACCCATCACAATATCTCTATAGTGCCAGCACCATGGATATTGAAACTGAAAACTGAAAACCACTTTCACTTCTTACCTTCCATCACCTCTCCCTTCCCCTGAATTGCCATTTACCTTGGACTGCTGACAAAAAAGCAGAAGGCCAGTGACCTTTTCCTTCAGACCAAGGCCCCAGGTGAGAACTCAGCCGTAGGGAGCAGCGGCTGCAGGATGTGGCATCAGCTGGAATGATGTGACCCCTGCCCTTTGACACACTCATGTAGCACAGACGTCAGCCGGGCCTTATAACCTCCTGTCCTTTGAGAGCTTTTCCCTGTGGGATTCCGGCCACATTCCAAATCTCAATGGGAATTCTTGAAAGTCAGACATTTCACCAGGTCACCTCAGACGGTGATTTTCTGTTTCCAGTGAATCCTGGATCTTTCTCCCATCTTGCATATTTTAGCTGTCCCTTTCTCACTATCCTGAATCCACACAGAGAGACCCAGTTCCTTTATTTCCACAAAGCAACACTCATCCAAGGCCATTACATTTCTAATTATAGATTCAGGGTATAAGTGTGAGTGACAGCACAGCAGATAAAAGTGACTGTCAGACATCATTAGTCTTAAAGCCTGGTACTCCCTCTCCTGAGGCCCCAACCCTAACTGGGGAATGTTCACTGGTCTTCTCTTCTGTTATCTCCAGACTCAACTTCTTGCATCCCCTTCCTCCCCCTCAATCTTCTACTCTCCACCTTGGTTCACTGACCCCAATGATAAACTGCCCCCCAAAATCTCTCATTTTTTTAAAGGTCTTTAAGAGCATTCCTTTTTATTTTACTTTTTATTTTTAGGAAGTTTTCCAACCTTATTGAGGTAAAATTGAAGTACACTAAAGTGCACATATTTAAAGAGTCCCATTCTATCAGTTTTGACATATACACACACATAAAACCATGACCCCTCAAGCATTTTCATCACCCCTTAAAGTTTCTTTGTGCCCTTCGTAATCCATTCCTCCCTCCATCCCATCCCCAAGAAACTGCTGATCTTCTTTCTCTCTATATAGATTAGCTTGTATGTCCTAGAGTTTTGTATAACCGGAATCATCCAATATGTTACTTTCCCCCCCAGTTTCTTTCATTCGGTATAATGATTTTGAGATTCCTCAGTATTGTGTGCATTAAGAGTTTACATGTCTTTATGGCTGAGTAGTATTCCATTGTACGGATATACCGCAATTTATCCATTCGTCTATTGATGGATTTAGGTTGTTTCTGGTTTTGGCTTTAACAAATAAAGCTCCTCTTAAAATTCATGTGTAAGACTTGGAGTTTCATGCTTTCATTTCTCTTTGGTAAATATCTAGGAATGGAGTGGTTGGGTTGTATGGTACATGTATGCTTAACCTTTTAAACTGCCAAACTGATTTCCAAAACGGTCGTACCTTCCCACACTCCCACCAGCAACGTGTGAGAGTGTCAACTACTCCACATCATCACCAGCATTTGGTATGGTCAGTCATTTAAAATCTAGCCATCCTGTTGTGGTTTCGTTTGTTGTTTGCTTTAATGCACAGAAGTTTAGCTACCTCTTGGCTTCATTTCTAAAAGGAGGAACGTATACTTAGGTTTATAGGGAATAAAACAGATTATACCTGTTGTGCCAGTGAAGTTAATAGTACCCCTCTTACCCTCCAAAGTGTCCTGGTTTGGATAATAAAATATGTGGTTTCTCTACTTCTAGCCCAACTAGCAATGTCCCCAGGCTGTCCATTCCCAGTCATAAAGGAATTGTGCTCAACAAAGACTTTTTCCTCTAAAAGGAATTTTCCTGCTTTTCTTAAAACAGTTTTTCCTCATCACAGAAGGATTACAGGAGGGAAGGAGTGATGTAATGTAGTCACTCAAATATGTTGAAAACATATCCACAGGAAAACCTGAACACACATGTTTACAGCAGCTTTACTCTTAGTTGCCAAAACTTGGACGCAACCAAAATGTCCTTTGGTTGTGTCCTTAGGTGAATCAACAAACTGTGGTACATCCATACAATGCAATTTTATTCAGCAGTAAAAAGAAATGAGGTTTTGAGCCACTGAAAAACATGGAAAAAACTTAAATGCATAATGCTAAGTTAAAGAAATCAATCTGAAAAGTTTGCATGTTGTATGAGTCCAGTCATGCGACATTCTGGAAAAGGCAAAACGATAGAGGCCATAAAATGATCAGTGATTGCCAGTGGTTGGGACTCGGGAGGGATGAACAGGAGGAGAGAGAGAATTTTTAGGGTAATGAGACTAGTATGCGTGATTCTCTAATGGTAGATACATGGTATTAGGCATCTGTCAAGACCCGTGGAACTACAGAACACACAGAGCAAACCCTATGTAAACTATGGACTTTAATAATAGTGCATCCACACTGGTTCATCAGTTTTAACAAGAGCACCACATTATTGCACCATGTTAATAATAGGGGAAACCGGATGAGGGAGGGTATATGAGGACTCTGTACTTCCTGTTCATTTTCTATGTAAACTTAAAACTGCTCTAAAAAAAATCAGTGTAGTATTAAAGAAAAGTTCCAGAAGACTTTGTAGAAATTGACATGCTGATTCTAAAATTTATGTAGAAATACAAAGAACCTAGATTTGTCAAGACATTCGTAAGTCAGAGTTGCAGACCTTAACACTCCCTGATTCCCAGCTTTCCTGTAAAGCTACAGTAACCAGGACAGTGTGGTGTTGATGTAAGGACAGCTGAGCACATGAATGGAAGAGGATAGAGAGTTCTGAAATAGACCCCCAGTGCAGTCAGTGTACCCGCATGGGGAAGGGAACATCTTTTCAACCGTCGGTGCTGGAGCAACTGGATATCGCGTGCAAAAAAAGAAACTTGACCCCCTGCTTCATACCACACACAAACAAGGAATTCAAGATGCATGACAGATCTTAATGTAAAAGCTAAAACTAGAAAGCTTCTAGAAGAAAACATAGCAGAAAAATATGCTCTACTTAGGGGGAGGCAAAGTTTTTAAGACTGGACAAAAAGCACTAAATATGAAAGAAACAAGCAGTAAACTGTATTCCATCAATATTAAAAACTTCCCATTAAGAAGCATGCTTAGGAAAATAAAAAACAAGCTTTAGACTGCAGGAAAATACTTTATATTTATATATGTTATATATAATATATATATACATGCATGCGTGCCTATATGCATATACAGATGCATGTGTGTATGTACACACACATGTACACATGTAAACAAACATACAATATGGCAAAGGACTCAGTCCATATATAGCAAGCTCCCACAAAATGGTGATAAAATGACAAAGAGCACAAGAAACCTATTGTTGGAAGGGACCGTCCTCATGGTTGGCTTTGACTTTTTTCTCAGCTGTGTCCAGGCCGCGCTTGCCCACTGTCACCCACCCTGCTCATCCATCACTGAGGTGGCTGTTGGCCCCTTCCTTAGTCACAGTAACTGTTGGTGGGGGAGTCACATGTGTTTACAGAAGTCCACTGACACCCCTAAACTTAGGGGACCCAGCTGAGCTTTCAAGGGACCCTGTGGCCTGGGGCAAGTCATTGCTGTCCACCTTCCTGTCTGAAAATGAGGCGGTCAGGTCACTAATATTTACTGGTCCTTTCTGCTCTGACCCCTCAGTAACCCCATGACTGGGGACCGCACTGTCTTGCACAGTGACAGGATGGAGGTGGGGTTGTCTTCCCAACAATTACTTCCATGCCAGGGCTCTGCATCCTGCTCGCTCCAATGGCTTGCTTAATTCAATTCCCAGAATAAACCTTTGCCTAGATTCTGAATAACAAAAATAGCTATCCTAATGAAACGTTCTTTGCTGACCTTATCTCAACTCTGAATAGCATGTGTGATTAGTCACACTTTATGGATTGGAAGAATGAGGCTCAGAGAAGTTAAGCCACTTGCCCATGGTCACACAGCAGAGCCAGCCTTCAAACCCAGCTTTTTCTGATCCCGGGAGCTTTCTACACTCCCCATGGAGAGGACAGTGCTTCTAAAGGGTTATATTCCTTTAACGAAGAGGCCGCCTTAGCAGGGAGCCTGCAGAGGCAAATGAGCCTAAGAGTTCCTGAAATCTCTAATCCCTTGATACGTGGGAAGGGAGTATGAAGCAAGTGGGACGGAGAAGAGAGGAATTCCTACCTGCTCAGTAGACTTCGCTGAAGCTTGAAGCAACTCTAAGTACAGTTCTTCTGAAACTACTAATAATTAGAGTAGCTAACATTTACTGATCACGTACAATGTTCAAGTGGTACAGTAATCCTATGGAATACACATTATTTTGCAGAATTCTCACACCCTCAGGAGGTAGCTACTATTGTTACCCTCACTTTACAAATGAGGTAACCGAGGCATGGAGTGGTTAAATCCTTGCCCACAGCAGCCCCCTAGTAAGTGAAGAGTGGACGTGTCCCAGAATCCCATTCCAGAATCCCAGAACTCGGTTTGGTCCCTGTTTGGCACCATCACCATTTGATTTATGTTTTTATTTTCTGTGCTCTGCTTCCTATCCTGTTAGACTTTTGTTCATAAGGGTAGGGAGCTAAACCCTTGTTATTCACATCTGTACCCCTGGCTCCTGAACACACAGTACATGCTCCAGAACTCATTTTTGAAAAACTGAATGAGAAGCGTTGCATTGCTTGCTCTTAGAGTCTGGGCTTATCTCTTGTAATAGGAAAAGGAAGAGGCTAATTTATGGGAAGTCAGGGGCAGGATTTTCATGGGTGGCTGAGGTGTCTTCAGAACTTTGGTGGGTGGATTTGAATGAGTTTTGTGGAGGTGAGAGGAAGCTTCAGTTCATTCTCCTTTTGTCTGTCCCAGCCCCACCCCAGTTCTTTTTCCAGGTTCCTTTTCTTTTTTCTTTTTGGATGTAACAGTTCTGTGTTTTCACATATATATAGTTTCATGCCATCACCACAACAGGATACAGAACAGTCCATCACACACAAAACTCCCTGTGTTCCTCATTTGCAATCACACCCTAATCTCTGGCAACCACGGATTTATTCCCCATCACCATCATTTTTTTCCCCAGAGCATCCTTGCCTTGTTCCCAGTCTCAGGGGGAAAGCATTCCCTCAGTATTTATTTTAGAGCATATCTAATGGTAAAGGATTCTCTCAGTTTTCCTTCACTGAGAATATTTTTATTCCATCTTCATTCCTGAAAAAATGTTTTTACCAGATAAAGAATTCTGGTTGACAGTTTTTCTGCCAGCATTTAAAAAATGTTATTCCATTTCCTTCTCACCTCCATTGTTTTATATGAGAAATTCACAGGGATTCCAATCAGCATTTCTCTATAGAGCATAATAAAGCACCATTTTCTCTGGCTGCTTTTAAGATTTTTTTCTTTGTCTTAGTTTTTAGCTGTTTGATTATGATGTGTCTGGACATGGATTCCTTTGGGTTTATATTATTTGAGGTTCACTGAGCTTTTTTTTTTTTTTTTAATAAAGAATGGAGACTTTTTAAAAATTAATTAATTTATTTATTTATTTTTGCTGTGTTGGGTCTTCATTTCTGTGGGAGGGCTTTCTCTAATTGTGGCAAGCGGGGGGCCACTCTTCATTGCGATGCGCGGGCCTCTCACTATTGCGGCCTCTCTTGTTGTGGAGCACAGGCTCCAGACGCGCAGGCTCAGTAGTTGTGGCTCATGGGCCCAGTTGCTCTGCGGCAGGTGGGATCTTCCCAGACCAGGGCTCAAACCCATGTCCCCTGCATTAGCTGGAAGATTCTCAACCACTGCGCCACCAGGGAAGCCCCTACTGAGCTTTTTGAATCTGTAAGTTTATGTCTTTCACCAAATGTGAGAAGTTTTTACCCATTGTTTCTTCAAATAAAATGTTTGCACCATGCTCTTTTCCCTCTCCTTCTGAGACTCTGATAATATGAATGTTAGACTTTTGGGTATTGTTCCTCATGTCCCCAAGGCTCTGTTCATTGTTTTTTTTTCAATTTTTTTTCTCTTTGTTCAGATTGGATAATCCCCATTGATCTGTCTTCAAGTTCACTGACTCCTCTCTATTTTGCTATTGATTCTATCGTGAATGTTTTATTTCAGTTATTGTATTTTTCAGTTCCCCCAAATTTCTATTTAGTTCTTCATTCAATCTCTTTGCTTAAATTTTTTATCTTTCCATTCATTTCAAAAGAATTCACTCTTACTTCTTGGAGCATAATTATAATAGCTACTTTAGCATCTTTATCTAGTAATTTCAATGTCTGTGTCATCTCTTGATTGCCCTTTCCCTTATAAGTTGATATTTTTCTGGTTCTTCATATGCTGAGTAGTTTCGACCATATCCTAGACATTTGAATATTATATTCTGAGACTCTATGTTTTATTTAAATCCTAAAGAGAATGTTGAATTCTGTTTTGTTTTATTTTAGCAGGTAATTGATACGGTTATGATCCAGCCTCATGTCCTGACCCACCTTCTGTGGACTGTGGTTTCAACTTCAGTTCAGTTTTCAATGACTTTGCAGTGCTACTTGGATCTGTTCTTTATGTGCTACCCAGTGGCCATTTGGGAGTCTGGGTGATTCTCTAATCCACAGTTCAGTTCTCATAACTCACAGAGCTTAGAAATAAGCCCAGGAGCTCACATGGGACCTCTCTCTTAAGCTCTCTCTTTTCAGAGATCATTCTGACATTTTCAGTTCCCATGTGGCCCTCTGGTCTATAAGCTGGGGATTTAGCTTCCCTGCTCAGCTGTGCACTTCCCCTGAGTGTGTCTGAGTATGGGCCAAGCAGTGGAAGGACAGGGAGAAAAAAAAGCAATGGGATTTTGTCCTACCTTCTTGGGACCATAGCTTCTCTAGTCAGAGGGAAGGTTTTCTTCTCTCAAAGTTTTAGGTACCTGCCTGGCTGCCACCCCCATTGCAATCACTGCTGCTGCCATGGGATTAGCTGGGGGTCAGGGTGGGAGGATGGAAAAAAAAAACCAACCAGGGGCTTTCCTCACTTTCTCTGACACTTAGGAGCCCCTTTTCTCATTCCTCAGACCAGACAGCAAGGGTTCCTTTTGCAGCCTTTTCTGTTTGCATCTGGTGCTCATGTCCAGTTTTCAGACTGCCTGTGAATCTAGGCCAGATGATCCCAGGGGGGTAAAAATGGGAGACTCACAGTGGGTTTGGTGGTACTTCAAATTCTGTTCTCCTTCCCTAATCCACCTCCTCCTGTTTACTTTTCGTTGTCCTCCAATAGCTGCTCCACGCATGCTGTCTGACATTTATTGTCACATTCAGTGGGAGAGGCATGCTGAAGTGTGCTTACTGCATCTTGCCCAGAACAAGAACCCAAATATACATTTTGTGTCCAATGCTATAAACAGTAGGGAAACCTTGTCTTCAACAACGGGCACAATGTCCAGCACTGACTCCCAGGACTGCCTTCATACAGCCCCCAACAGCTGTGTTCTTCCCGCTGGACTGGGCTTCTGGCCACATCAGGTTTTGGCTGAGGCAGCTGCTGTCCTAATAGAGCACTCCTGAGGCTGGGCTGCTTGAAGCAACCCCATCTCCTCAGGGCAGGCTCCTTTCTTCAGCTTCCTAGCTTCCCTCAAACAGTTCAGGTGCTATGTAAGGCGGCCGGCCTCAGAGCTTCCTGAGCCATGACAGAAACATCAGGAAGGAAGTGACAACTGGAATAACTGGCTGAGACATTTGGCCATGACTTAATACGTAACAAGAAGATGCTGAAAATTCTCAAGGAACAACATCATGTAATCAACATCATGAAAATAATAACAGCTAACATTATTAAGCCCTTACTATGTGCCATACCCTATGCTATATTTCATATACATTATTGCATATATATTACTACATTTAATCCTCCCAGCAGGCTATGGGATAGATATGATTTCTTCTCAACTGCAGATGAGAAAACCACTTCCACCTGGAAGGGGCACATGTTACCAACATCAGGGGGCAGGGAAGAATATCCCGCCCCTATTTGGGGAAGAACTGGATAACTGGATTGGGATTGCTTGTGACGAGCCCTAAATGTGACCCCAGACACCTATAAGCTGGTGACCATGGCATTAATTTCCTCTTCTGTAAAATGGGGATAACAATGGTGCCTGCTCTGCCATTCAGCTAATCCACAAGATGATGGATGCAGCATGCTTTGCCTGGTGGCTGGCACATAAGGGGCAGTCAGTAAATAACCACTTTTATTTGTTTCTCCTAGATGTGTGGGCCTAGCTGTATCAGCACACGGAGTTCTCCTCGAATCTCCAAGGACAGGCAGGCCCCTGGGACCAGACTCCACTTTTAGTGGTAATTGGACGCTTGTTATCACCCAAGAGCTGACTTGACAGCTATTTAACACTTCACCAAGAAAAAACTAAGCGACTGTGTCTTAGTGGCAGTCAGATAGCCAACAGGTTAAAATTAGTTGGCATGGGGACTTCCCAGGTGGCGCAGTGGTTAAGAACCCGCCTGCCAATGCAGGGGACACGGGTTCGAGCCCTGGTTCGGGAAGATCCCTCATGCCATAGAACGACTAAGCCCGTGCGCCACAACTACTGAGCCTGTGCTCTAGAACCCGCAAGCCACAACTACTGAGCCCGCGTGCTGCAACTACTGAAGCCTGTGTGCCTAGAGCCCACTGTCCACAACAAGGAGAAGCCACTGCAATGAAAAGCCCGTGCACTGCAATGAAGAGTAGCCCCCGCTGGCCACAACTAGAGAAAGCCCCCACACAGCAACGAAGACCCAATGCAGCCAAAAATAAATAAATAAATTTATAAAAATAAATAAATAAATTTATAAAAACAAATTTATATAAATCAATCAATAAATAAAATTAGTTGGCATGACCCAGTACTTTACCTGCAGTCAAGTTTTGAAAGACCTCATCTATTTAAACAACTCCTTTAAAATGTTTTTCTCTCAATTTCTATGAAGAGGCACACACACACAGAGGTCATATGTGTTTGCTGCTAGGATTTTCACTTAATGAGGGGTCACACTTCAAAGTAGCTTCCACACATTTGGTCAACAGTTCAGGAACAACCTGGGCAGTGGGGAGGAGTACTGTCCCCACTTAAAAGATGGGAGCAGGTGACTGGGTCAGTAATATTCCACTGGCTTCCATGAGGATCCTAACAGAGAAAGGGGTGGGAGGGAAGGAAGAGGAGAAGCTGGGAGGAAACAGCGGGGCACTTGCCTTGCAGGGACCTGGCGACTGTCAGCTGATTGCCTTGGACTTGTCCACGTCCAGTGTTCTGTTAGACCTCACGATGAAACCTGGGACGAATGGGTCTAGAAATGGACCAAAGTGAAAGGAATACCACAGCCAGGCTGAGGGAGCCATGGAATCAGGAAGGGCTGTGACATCAGATGAATCTGTTCTTAATAGTTTTTATTGCTCTCAGCAAGTTGTTTAATCTGTCTGAGCTTTGAGTTCTTTATCTACAAAGCGAGGATAGACATACCATCTTTTATGACTGGGGGAAGATTACATGAGACAGTGTGTGTGGCAGAGCCATGGGACTTGGTGCACAGAGGGCTCAATAGTGCTACTTTCCTTTTACAACACAGATGCCAGATAGGACCTGTCTGCCCTCCAGATCTAGAGATGATCTCACACCCCCACTCATCCAATGCCAATGGAGGATTTCCAGTAAAGCCCCAGGCATCAGATTTCTTGTTTCTACTCCATTATACTTGCCTCCATTAGGTTTTTAATCTAATCCAGGTGTGGAACACAGCTTCAGACACACACACACACACACACACACACACACACACACACACAC
>NW_021703776.1:63851773-63936219 GCF_005190385.1 Monodon monoceros | reverse complement strand
ACACACACACACACACACACACACACACACACACACACACACTAACATAGTCACACACACACACTTTTACATACTCACACACTTCCTCACTCTCACACTCACACCATTCTCTCAAGGCCATGTGTGTGGTCCAGCTTTACTGAAACTTTGGGGATGTGGAGATTGTAAAAACACAATGGTACAGATAACCTGGTTGTTGGGTTTTTTGAGTCTTTCTGACATTTCCACCTCCTCTTTCTCTCCCTCCTCCTTTCTGGCCCCCGCCAGTGTCCTGGTTCCTAACCTAAAGTACTGCAGCTACCGCTTCATAGTATTCTTCCAACTCGAGCCCACAGGCTCTCATCTTCCACTTCCAAAGGCTTATCGAGTTATTTTCCTAAACACGCATGGTTCCTCCCCCGAGGCCTTTGGGATCAGCCGGTAAAATACAATATATCTGTTTTGCCCTACGACCTTCTTTCCCACACCAGTGCTCAATGGCCGGAGGTGCTGGTGGTAGTGGGATTCATTCTCTATTCACCTCCTGGGGAGCAGGGCCTATGTTTGTCTCCATTACCGCTCTCTTCCCAGGGCCCTGCCCTGCACTGGCACAAAATATGCCCTGGATAAACACAACCAAATTGGCTGATGGCATAAATCAGTTTAGGAAGCAAATTAGATAACCAGTCTTTCTAGAACAGTGGCATCTCTATCACCACCACCATCAGAGGTTATTGGAAGTTACCACCCAGTTGGGTCACATGGAACTGATCTGGGTTGTAATCCTAGTTAACTCATTGCCTGACGTTTGACCTTGGGCAAGTCACTTCACCAGTCTGGGCCTCAATCTCATGACCTTTAAAATGGGAGTGATGGTACCTACACCCGGAGCCAAATGTACTGTGATGAGAACAAAGCCAAATAGCTAGGTAGCCCGCACTTCTAGGCAAGTATCTGCTTTGGTATTGGCATCTGCTTTTTGCGTCAGTAAATTTGTGTTCATTTTCTGAAAAGGCTCCCCAAATTGTATACTCTCTGGGCTCCACAAAACCTGGCTCCCGGTCAGGAAGAGATAATGAGATGTCATAACTGCGTGGCCTGGAGCGCCCCAGGGGTGGAACCCTGTGAGGAGCGGGCTGACAGGAGGTCTGAACACGTCTTCCTGGCACCCCTTCCCCATTCCCTGGCCCTGCAAACCCAGGCAAACTTCCAAAGCGCCAGTCACTCAGGCCTCTAGGCCCATGTCCAGGTTCTCATAGGCAGAGGCTGACACCCCCTTTTCTGGGGGTGTCAAAAACAGGACCTGTTGACTCACACAGGTGCAGGTTGCAGCCTCTCACTAGACACAGAAGCTCTGCTCGGCTTGACCCCCTGCCAGCTCCCCTCTGGATGCCATGATGGTGTCCAACATCCAACGGGAGGAAGTGTTGCAGCCCGACTCCCCTCCCCTCAACAGAGGCCTGCTGTAGCCGCTGGAGACACAGCCAGTGTGATATACTCCTGCGTTCTATTTCCTGGACCTCAGGTACACAGAACTGGATTAGGGATTAATCACCCTCCTTTGTTCATGCCACTCTGTTGCTGTTGGTCCACGTCTGGCCTCCTGTTACTTCCTTAGGCTTTTTGTTTTATTCTTTAATGCAATAAGGACTGAAAAACCATCACTCAGAACAAAAGCTAGGACCAGGACAGAAACCTACAGCTAACTCCACAGTCACTCCATAACCTGTATTTTCAAACTTTTGGCTTTTAATCCAGAAAGATTACAGCCCAGCCAATCAGCCCCCAGCTGCTGTGTGCTGCCAGCTCCTGCTTCATTTCTTCTTTCCTTCTTGGCTGCACATCTCTGGGAAGCACAAATCAATCATTTTAGCAGCTTGATAGCACATTCGGAAAGAGTTTGGGTCACGGAGCCAGAGAAAATTAATGATTAAAATGAGGCTTTTGAATTTACATTCATTTTTTTCCATTCAACTGACATCCTTTGCTCTCTTCCTATCTTCTAGGCCTTGCAGATTCATCAGGATGTCCTTGAGGTTCTGCGGGAAACTGCCCATAGTCTCCTGATGAGCAGGTGGGCGCTCAGAGCAGGGCAGGAGCTGCAGCGCGGGAGCCTGGGAACCTGGGCTGGGCCAGGGGCTGAGGTGGGAGGTGGTCAGGCGTGAGCCCAGGTGTGCAAACGTGCTAAGTCACATCTCAAACCAGAGGAGGAAGAGAACAAGCAGGCAGACCCTTCAGCCAGCTCGTCAATGTGAAGGGAGCAGACAGGAGGCACAGAGTGGGAACAAGTGTTGTCAGCCTGGAGGGGGCCTCAAAGCAGAGCGTGAGGTTGGGGCTGGGGGAGCTGAACCGTGTGAGGAGGGGGCCTGGCCTGAGTGCTTCTCAGTAGAGCCTCTGGTCCCTCAGCCACGATGGGACATCTTCGCCTCTCCCCATACTCTCTCTGGCTTCTCAGTACAGGCAGCTCTTTAAATCACCTAGGGAGCTTTTAAAAAGTACCAGTGCCTGTGCCCCGCTCTCCCATTCAGAGTCATGTGGTGCGGGGGCCTGGCATGGGCAGGCTTGTTCTGAGGCTCAGCAGTGCAGAGGCTGTCGCAAGAGGGGCGTTGGGCTCCCTCGGTTTGCCCGCGGCAGGTCACAACATAATCAGACGAAATTTGGATGTGGGAATTTCCCAGGTTCCTCCAATCCTGGGGTCAAGGTTAAACTTGACGGAGGTACCGTGGAAGGCCCAGCCCCTCCCCCCCATCTCCTGGTTCCTGCCCTCAGTTGTCTGATGGGTCTGGGGGTTGCAGGGTGAAGCAGGGAACAGTGGGAAAGGAGTTAGGCACAGAGGGCAGAAGTTTGCGTTAGAAGGCCACAGGTTCCAAAGTCTCTCTCTTGAAGGGCCTCACTTCTTGGTCTCCCAGTTTGAGGGCTGGCCATTGGCTCATAGGTGGCCAGGTGAGGGCCAGAGAGCTGTTTCCCCCGGGGCCTGGCTCTGTCTGCTGGCCCGGGAAGACCGGTGGGTATCTCTGTTCTTTCTGCTAACCATAGTTCCCCCAGATATGGCTGGGGCATCAGGGAGAGAGTGGAAGTAGCAGCAGAGAAACAGCAATTTCTGTGAAAAGGAGTATTTTGGGTTGAAAGGCAGTGAAAACTACTATATGTGGCGAGTAAACCAATCATATCATAGCTGTGTCTGAAACCCTATCGAGGTTTTCCTGGGGCCTGCATGACAGTCTCACTGGGTTAGGGGCCTGTGAGTGGAGTACAAGGCCTGGATAGAGCTGTAGGGCTTCGGACAATGCCCTCCAACACCAACAGACAAATTTGAGCTGAGACTGGCCATAAAGCAGCTAAGGAAGGATGTTACTGATGAATAAGGAGGCCATGGTGGCTAGAGTAGTGGGCTTTGGGGTCGGGGAGGGAGGGTAGAAGATGTCTTTGCTGAGGGATAGTTACCACCACCAGAACGGGGTCATGATGTGGGAAGCAGCAAGCCGGTGAGAAGACCTTGGGTAATTGTGTCCGATGCTCGTTGACCTGGCTCAGGTGGTCGGTGCAGGTGGTGGGGCTGTGTCAGAGGTTGCCTCACGGGGGCTCCAGGAGGCCCCGGGGTTCACAACCCGTGCTTTCAGCAGGCCCTGGCTGACCGCGGGATGTCCTGGTAGTGGGGCCGTGATGGCTCCAGGCTCCCCACCTAGACACTCAACTGCTTATCCAGAGCTGCAGCTCCTCGGCATCCAGGTCCTTCCGTGCTGTGGGGCCACGGGGACTGGATGCCCACGTAGTCCCCGTGCAGCCTGGCTCTGCTGGGGTCCAGGGGAGAGGGTGGAATATTTCCTGGGGGCGCTTCCTCTCCCAGGTGCTCTGGTTTGCAAAGATACGTTTTGGAAGGTGGTCAGGTTAAGGCCCTTAGAGAATGTGGCCCATCCAACTTGTGGGTGCTGAGCCTCCGGTCAGATCAGGTACCTTGGGGTCACCATCACAGGCTGCCAGCCAAGAGCAAGCTCATGGGAAAGCAACTCCTGCCCTTAAATGGCAGGCGCGGCCCACTTTCCAGCAAGCACAGAATTCCTGGGCCTTGTTCCGTCCAGCCTGGGCCCCCACTGGATGTCAGACACAGTTAACAGTCCTGAGGAGGAGACTCCTGGCTTCACCAAAGGCAGATAGCCCCCGCCACTCTCCTGCTTCCTGGCAGCACCCATCTTCCTCTACGGGACAGGAGCCTTGCCTGGCCTGCCTGAGCAGACCCAGCCCAGCACTGCACGACACCCCTCATGCAACCTCCCCCATGAGGAGGGACTCCGCAGACCTTGAACCAGGTGTGGTATGGGCTTAGACCTCAGGGGGTGGATTTTTCTAATCCTTCCCGCTTCCTCTCCACTCTAATTCCTTTAGAATAAATCCAAATGGGAAGAAAGGCTTCCCGTAAGTAGATCTTACCTACTTGAAAACCCCTCAGATTTCTTCTATTTTGGAAAACCTTGCTTTCTCTTCCTTCAGTACTGCCTGAATTAAAAACCTTCTCTTGATAACAAAGGGCTCTCAGGGTAACCAGATACCTAAGGTAGATTTCCTGTCCAAGAAGTAGATCAGTCTGGTTCATTTCACTGAAACTTTATAAAGTCTCTCTGTGTGGTCCACTTGGATCCAGGCATGGAACAGTGAAAACAGTGACACCCCACCTTGCTGCAACCAGGGCAGGCTTGATGTCCAAATACAGGCAGCAGCACAAAATGGATGATCTCTTCTCCAAAGGACCTTTTCCAGGTTGTACTCAGCCTGGAAGTTTTTACCGACACAAATCTAAAGCCGGGAAAATTCTTCCCAGAGACACAGCACAACTCAGACAGATGAGGAGGTCAGGGTGGGTAAGCCTCTCAGAGCATGAAGCCGTCTCAGGGTTCTGGGCAGCCAACCTCTCAGAACTCACATCTCAGCATTCACTGCTGCACGGACGTGTGCAGTAGCATGTAGCAACCAGGAGAGCTAGGGCTCCTGAACTCGGGGCCTGTAAAGCATGGACTTTGGGCAATTATAACCAGAGAGAAAGAGCCCCCTGTCCTATTAGACTTGAAGCCCTGTGGAAAAGGGTGAGCCATCCAGGGAAGACTAGGGGGTGACAAGGAAGCGTGTGGGCACAGCTGATCAATAGAGAATGAAAGAAGAAGCTGTCAGCGGAAAGGGACTGAAACATTTCCCACAGCCACATTGGGCTAAGGTTTCACCAGCCATTAGTACAATGAGCTTAGAGGTAAATATGGGAGAAACTATATTTATTTGTCCTTGGTGCATTCATACTGAAGGTAATGATTTGATAATTTATTCTGTAGCATGAGATTGGCCACAGGACTGTAATTTAATCAGGGCTATTCTGCATAGAGATTTGCTTACTTTTAAAGCCCATTCCTCTCCTGGGCAGGGAAGTCTCTGGGCCTGTGATGGGTAGATGGGAAGTTGGGTCATCTGTGGATGACATGAGAATGCAAGCAACATGACACTGAGTGCCTACCTGGTGGCTTTACCTGGGTATTGCTGCCAGGTGCTCTGGACATACCACTGTCACTACTGCAGCTTCCAGGTGGCCATGTGTGAAAGGGAGAAGTGGATTTTGAGCTATGAATCATTTTCCAGGTTAACTTTGGGCTGCCAGTAATTTCATTTTGGGGAACATTTGCCCACGGACGGTGGCTTACTGCAAGGGGGTGGGGGAAATCCATGCTCTACCTGTAGAGGAATATCTTGCAGATGGCTGACAGTCTGCATATGGGAAGGTTTATGGCACCTGCACACCTGAATGCCCATTTGTATATGCATTCAAGAAAAGGATAGTAATAGATGCTCAATTAAATTCCAGAGGTATTAAAAAGAACATGAGGCTACTGTTGAGTAGGAAACGTCAAGCAAACAAGCCTTATTGGTGCAGAACAGCAGCAGTAAGAACCACAGAAAGGTGGGTGGTGGGGGCTCAGATTGTGGTGAAAGAAGTGGAAAGAATATTTTTGGTTACAGCTGCATTTTCATGGGAAGGGTTTATAAAATGTGACATGGAAAAGTGAAGAGATTATGGCTGAAAAGCAAGCTGGTTGACACAACAGGAAAGTGGAGAATGTCATAAAAGAATTTTTGAATTAGCGTCTTATTAGTTTCCTACTGCTGCTACAATAAATCACATATAAATTTGTGTTGTTTTAGGCCAACAACACAAATTTATTCCCTCACAGTTTTGGAAGTCAGAAGTCTGAAATGGTTCTTAAAATCAAGGTGTCAATGGGGCTGCACTCTTTCTGGAGGCTCTAGAAAGAATTTGCTTCCTTACTTTTCCAGTTTCTATAAATGAGCTTGTGGTCCCTTCCTCCATCTTCAAAGCCAGCAGGGTAGCATATTCGAGTCCCTCTCTCTCTCCCCCACCCTCCTCCTCACCTCTGCCTCCATTGTCACATCTCTGCCCCCTTATAAGGATTCTTGTGATTACAACAGGCAGGCCCACCCAGATGATTCTAGATAAACTTTCCACCTCAAGATGCTTACCGTACTCTAAGTACCTGCAAAGTCCCTTTTGCCGTGTAAGGTAATATATTCACAGGTTCAGGGAACCAGGATGTGAACATCTGTGGGTAAGGGCATTATTGTTTACCACGATGTTGTAAATTGTGAGTCTTTTCAAAAAACTCATTGTAGCATAATTTTAGATTTACAGAAAACTTGTCAAGGCAGTACAGAATTGTGAGTCTTTTTTACAACATTTTTTCATCTCTGTTCAGGTTGTACAAATGTTTTTACGTTAAAAGTTATTTGAAAACAAATGAGCCATCTGTGAAAGTGCTTGGCATTCTTGGGAAGAAAAGTCCTGTTTAGTGCAAGGCATTTGTGATACCTGGTCTCCTTCAAAGGAATACCCTGTAGGGTTTCTTGATGGGAGCTGCCAGCCTTTTCCATCCCTGGGAACTTCCTGGGGCTGATTCCTCAGAGGGCAGGACCCAGACCTCATGACCATTATTGCCCCATGCAGACAGGTGAAGTTAATACGACTTCTCTCTACCTGTTGAGAAACACATTCCTCCCAGAAAGTCTTTCTCTGTATCACCTCCTTCCTGCTTCCCTCAGTTGTTGCCTTGGGCACTTCTAGGCATTTGCCATCTGTAACTGGCTGAGCAGGTGGCACCTGGGAACCTTTGCCATGTAGCTTGCCTGAGTCATCTGTGCCTCTGTGGTGAGCCAGCCATCCTCGGGGATGCTGCCTGGGAATCTTAGGGAACATTGAGCTTCCTTCACTAGCTCCTGCCTAAGAATATTCCTCTGCCTTCTGCTAAAGGTACTGACTCTAGAATCAGAACTAACTCTGTTGGTGATTTGACGTTACTAACTGGCATGATGGCTTCCAAAACCCAGATCCATGATGGCTTCCAAAACCCAGATTACGTTTTTACAAACGTAAAAACATTTGTACAACCTGAACAGAGATGAAAAAATGTTGTAAAAAAGACTCACAATTCTGTACTGCCTTGACAAGTTTTCTGTAAATCTGCATCAGAGTCACCTGTTGTGCTTTGTAGGAAATACACCACAAAATGAATCTGGAAAGTCTTGTACACAAGAAAGCAAGGAATTACTCAAAAAGTGATGAGGACATGTTAAAAGGATACAGGGGCCAGATGGAAGGCTAAATCTGGGACATTTTGGCATCAAAATAAATAGTGACAATAATGGATTATAAGCCATTGAATAAAAAAACACATAACTATAACTAGTCCATACTCATATCACTAAACAAATAAGTAAATAAATGAGTGTTCATGCTTTTAAAAAAATCCCGTGCCCGAGATTCTCTCCCTGAAATGCTGCCTCAATTAGGTCTGGAGCAGGGCCCAGGCATTTCTGGTTCTTAAAAAGACTGTAGGGGATGGTGATGTGCAGTCAAGGTTGAGAAATACTGGTTTAGCCTCTCCCGGTAGAGCACAGAGCCATAGAAGTTATAGAAGGAAGAGCTGAATAATTTGCTGTCTCGTCCATTTACTCATCATGTATTGAAACCTACTATGTGTCAGGTAATGTACAGACTGGGATATAAGAGGCTAAAAACATTTCCTGTCCCCCTGGAGCTCACGGTCAAGGGGCTTCTTAGCCCTGTGAACAGTCTCCCTTTGGGGTGGGCTCAGGTATGGAAGCCTGGAAGAATGAAGAGGACTTTGCTGGTGGACCAGGGAGAGAAGGGCATTCTAGACCGAGGGAAAAGCAAAGGTGTGGAGGAGGGAGGGCGGGGCATGAGGTACTTATTTGATCTGCACGGGTGGGTACGCTGCAGGGTTGCAACAGAGGAGGGATGAGCAGCGATAAGGGCCACCGTCCATGCCGGCACCGAGAACCAGACACTGGTTCTGGCGTGTTTCATCCACTGAGCCCTGTGACCTTCACTGCAGCCACACCCTAGAGAGAAGGAGACAGCAGAGCCAGGTAGAGGGACATTCCAAAGGTCACGCTGCCGGTACCCCCGAGCACACACGTTTAACTCTTCTGCTGGCCTTGAGGTACTTTTCAACTGACCAGCAGCCTTGGTCTCCTCTGGGAGCTTGGTAGACGTGCAGGCTCTCAGGGAATCTGCATTCTAACTTGCTTCCCAGGACTTTCGTAGGCACCTTGAAGTCTAAGAAGTGCCAGTCTAGGTAGGTCTCTGATGGCTTAGGACGAATGGATTGAGGTGGGGACTGGCGGGCAGTGGGGTGGGGCGTTAGCAAGACCAAGCAGAGGTCTGACATGGTGGTCTCATGAGAGGGAATGGCGTGCTCAAGTGGTCTTCTCCCCCATGTGGGCTTTCTCCCTAGTACGTCTTGACTGTAAGCTCCTCCGGAATGGTCCACAGGGTTCCCCGCTGGGGGCCCAGCAGACCTAGCACAGCAATGTCTACCCATCAGCGGTCAGTAGGTATGGGCTGGCTCAGTGCTCTGTGGACAGATCTTTAACTCCAGACCCAGAGTCATGAGATTGCCCACAGCCTCACATGCTTCCTGCAGTCCCACTGTCCTCCATCTGGACACTAATCTTACATCCACAGGGATCTCTTCCCTCCCCCAGGCCAGCCCAGCTACTGCCTTGGCCCAGGCTCTTCCTGTTGACTCAGTCACTCCAGTGGCAGGTGGGACCCATGTAGGCGGTGCTGTGACAGGTGGGAGGTGAGTGTGGGAGCCCAGACTGTGGCCAGGACACCCATTCCCTGCCAACGGCTGGAACATCACTCATGGTCAGAATAAAGAAAATCCCATGACCACTGTTGCCGTTCTCATTTTAACAACAACAACAACAAAAAAACATATCCCAAGGAAGCAGTAACTACCACAGAATTGCGGATTTTCTGTTCTGGGGAGTTTAGTCCAACTGAGAAGGCTACAATATGACTTTATGTCAAGTGAACAGGTGTCATTTCTCTGAACTTCCATGATCACTGGCAAATTACACAGTTAAGAACTCAGTCTCAAACCCCAAGTGACCTTCGGGTGTGGGCTTCCATTCCTGGTCATGGTGTTGCTGGTGTTTTGCCCTCCGTTTGCCCAGATGGATGCCACTATGCATTTCTTTTCCCTAATTAGGATTTTGACTGAGGATTTGAGGGCAAACTAGAAATGCATTTCCATTAAAGGCATTTCTATTGCCATGGGGAACTGCTACCAAGTCATTCTGATATTCCCACGGCTCAGTCATAATTAATAATAATTACTAACACGTATTGATATTCCCTCCTTAAGAATTTCCACTGTCATTAAGTTGCTCCAAAATTCCCTGAGGAAAGAGGGAGAACTGGCTCTTTTCCCCCAGCCCTCTTTTGAGTGTCTTTCTCTCTCTGAGAGCAGGGACTGTGTTTTTCATCTCAGAATCCCACTGGCCAGCACAGACCAGGTGAAGTTCGTGCAATGAATGAACATTCTGGCCAGTTTCAACCCCAGGAATCCTGCATCTAGGACAACCGAGAGTGTGCAGCTGGTGGAGAGCTCAGGGGTGGTGTGGCCACGAGCCCAGCCGCGCACTCCTGTGATCATGTGAATAAAGAGCCAGTGGAAGGGAGGGAAATAAAGTGATAAGACAACATTACAAAGCTCTCCGGGAATTAGAAGATGGATGCAGTAATCCTGTGGAATAATGCATGGCCAGGTTTCCTGGTAAGCCCCAGTCCCACCAAATCACTGAAAAGATGAGCATTTCCAATCAGGAGAGTCAGGGGGGCATTACGGTGACAAAGGAAGGACAGGAATAAGGGATTGGGCAGCCACTCTAGGTGGCATCTAAGACTAATGGTGCCACCCTGCATTGGTTCCTTGTTGCTATGACCAGGGAGAAATTGGCGAGTCTAGGGGAGGAGGGTGCATGCCTGGAGAGCTGTGATGGGGTGATGTGTCTAGCCATGCCCTGGCCTGACTCATTCGTACCACGTGGGGCCAGACAGACAAACCCTTGAAGCCCCGCCCAGCCTCAGCAGCTGGTGCTACCCCCCCTCCACGGCCATGTGGGCCCTGCAGGGCCACACTTCTCTATCCCACCCTCTTCCATCTGCCTGTTGAGTCCCCTGTCAATCATCCAAGTCTATAAGCAGAATCGATCTTCAGTCTCCAGCGCCCCTTGCCTTCTAATTGGCTGCCATGGAATTCCACCACTTTGTAGCCCAGAGAAGCCACTCCTGACCTCTCTGGGGCCCCTTTCCTTCATCTGTAAAGTGGGTAAGTGTTAACTGGGGTGAAACATTGAAGGCACGTTGCTTAGTGCCTCACAGAGTTTAAATAGCCAAGCCTGGAGCCCTGTTGTCGTCTTTCATACCCCAGCCACTCAGCATAGCTTCATGGAAGGACGAGAAGGGCAGCGGGACCTTCCTGCCATCATGAAGAGCCTGGTTCAGGAACACAGGGCCGGCGGAGCCAGAAGGATGAGTGGAGGGAACCGACGTCTGGACTTTTCCCGGGTTAGGGTGCCCTTTGCCTTTGGAAAAAACTGGTTTGGGGAGGATCCTCCAAAAGGCAGCCTCCAAAACAAGAATGGGTTGGGGCAGTCAGGAGCAAAGGCTGGCTGGCTGAAGTCCCTTCCACAGAGGAGTGGAAACAGGCTTCCCTAGGTTTGGGGGGAGCAGTCAGCCAGCCCCTCCCTGTCCCACCACAGATGGCGAAAGTCAATGCCCCTCTGTGTTCTTTGAGATCTCGTGACAAAAGTTAAAACAAACTGTGACATACAAAAACTTACTGCTGGCAGTATTATTAGTGAAGAATTAAATTATTAGCTCAAGAATTAAAATGCTGGGTCTGGTGCACAGACTACATATTCCAGCACCTCCTACAGATATTGAAATCCTTCCTTGTGTCATAAAACTCGATCATGAAAAGAAAGGCTCATGTGTTCCAAGGGAACAAACAGGCCTTAGCGGCAGCATCAGTGATCCACCAGCACCATCCTACACGGGACAGTGTTCGGCTTCCCGACCCACTGCAGGGTGGGGGGCTTTGCTCCCCTCGGAAGGACGAGAGAAGCTGTTCCGGCCTCAGCCTTGCCAGGTGGGGTGGCGAGGCCCCCAGGTTTCCTGTGAGCTGTGTTTGAGGCCCCGCACAGGGTTCAGAGGGACCTAGGCTGCTGCCTTGAAACCCATCCCAGACACTGTTTTGTTTCACATTGTTTCACGATGATCTTGAGATGCTCTTCAGGGTTTGAGGTCCTCTCTGGGCGTTGGCAAGGCTGGGGGTGTGTGGGGTGAGGTGGGTTCCACAGAAGCGGCTCCCAGTGATCAGGTCCCTGTCCCTGGAAACGCAGGCCTGCGCCCTGCAGACCACTGGGTGCCGGAGAAGACCTTCGGCTGACGGGACTTCCGCCGTGGCTGGTGCCGCAGTGCTCTAACAACGGGGACGAAGGGGCCTTACTGTAGCCTCCGCGTCCAGATTTCAGAAAGGAGTCTAGGTCACAGCTATATTCATGTCACCAGACAAAAGAAGGTGGGGGCAAGGAAGGGAGTCGTGTTTATGGAGCAATTGATGGAGTAGACACTTCACGGAGCATTTTAAGGACTTCACTCTTCACGAGGACACCTAGAGGTAGGGCTTATCGTGTCCATTTCAGAGATAAGGAAACTGAGCCTCACTTTGGTGAAGTAGACCTGCCCAGTGTCTCAGGGCTTGATCTGCCAGACCCTGAAACCCCTACCCTTTACACAGTCCCAGTGGCTCCTGTAATGATGGCCCCCATCAGGGGACCCCTGCAGGGGTCGACTAACAATCCACCATCACCTGGTGGGTGCCGTGGTTTACTACTCTTTCAATCCTGCAAACTTAACGTCTAGTCCTGTAGTGGGTTGAATTGTATCCCCTCCAAAAGCTATGTCCAAATCTTAACCCCTGGTACCTGTGAAAATGATTTTATCTGGAACTAGAGTCTCTGCGGAGGTGCTTAGATGAAGGGTCTCAAGATGAGATCATTCTGGATTAAGGGTGGGCCCTAAATCCAGTGACTGGTGTCCTTATAAGAGAAAAGAAGGGGAGATTTGACACACAGAGAGGCCACATGAAGATGGAGACCAATTAGAATGATGTGACTACAAGCCAAGGGATGGCGAGGGCTGCCAGCAGCCACTGGAAGGTGAAGGAGGGCATGGAATAGACTCTCCCTTAGAACCTCCAAAAGGAACCAACCCTGCCTGCACCTTGATTTCAGACTTCTAGCCTCCAGAACTATGAGAGAATCAATTTCCGTTGTTTTAAGCCACCCAGGTTGTGGTAATTTATTATGGCAGCCCCCAGTCACTGACACAGGCCTGATCTCCATAGTAAGAGTAGTACAAGCTGCTTCTTACTCAGTGTGTGTTACGTGTGCTCCAGGCACTGGGCTGAACGTGCACTAGCTTCATGGAGCTTCTTGCTCATTCTGCGAGGTGGGATCCACAGTGATTATGCCCATTATCCAGGTGAAGAAACTCGTAAGTCATCAGGTCCAAGCTGAGCTGGTGCCTGGTGGGGCGGACTCTGCGACAAGCAGTTAAACCTAACACCCCAAAACCCACAGCCCCGGACAGTGGTGACTCTGGTGGGGGGAATGCCCACCCAGGAACATGAAAGGCGTGGAGGCTCAGCCCTGGTCTGGAGGTCTGCCCAGCTTCACAGCGGCCTCAGAGCTGCACAGGACCAACTGCTCCGAGAGCATCCAGGGTTTCCCCTTTGCTCTCCCCCGACTTAGTAGACCAGAGAGGTGAGGACTTTCCCTAAGGACACACAGCTCTCCGTGGCAGTCAGTGAGAGAGCTCAGCAAGTCTGGCTCCCTGGTCCTTGTGTCCTGGAAATGCCCAGGGACTGGGGCTTTCCTCCTCAGACACAGCTGAAAGAATTCCAGACCCAGGAGCTTCCCTGGAGTGTATCTGCTCCCCACTCTTCCCCACCAGACTCATCTGGAGAAACTTTAGAGGAGCAGAAGGGCCCTTAAATACCACCTACAGGTCCACCATGCCTGTAGGTGGACTCCCAAATCCCCAGCGCTTGGCATACCTAATCTGGTAGCAAAAACCTGACCTAAATTCCTGTGCGGCGCTTTATAATCTTTATGCATCCCACTGCTGTGAATATTTCACTGCAGAGATATTAATGTGATTCAGGGTGTGGCCCCAGACCCTACCCGGTCTGATGTAAGACATGGTATATATACTATAATTCCTTGATAAAATCTGAAAAATCCTGCATATTCATTTCTGATTTTAAAACACATCACCTCCACCTGGGAAGGATTAGATGTGTGTGGGGGACAGGCGACAACCCCGTCTCACTTCCAGGTGTGTGGAAAGATGTTTAATCCTCAAAAAAAAAAAAGTTTAATTTGAATTTAAGGTAGCATTGAGGTAGAAAAATGGGATTTTTCAAGTCAGAAGGACCTGGGTGCAAATCCAAGTTTCAAAGGTTCACGGCTCTGTTGCACCTAAGCCATAACATCTGTAAAATACCTGCAAAACGGGAGCAACCACAGCTACTGTGCAGGACTGTGTGGATGTGAATGTTCAATGACCATTTGTGAGAAGCACAGTAACTCCACGAACAGAACCCCTCACCCCTACCCACACTCCTTAATGAAATTTCTTCCCCAACACCAGCCAAACTGCAAATTCTCAGAAAGAAAATAATATTCTTTCCAATTCTTAGCAACAGATATTTGGTACCTGGAATGGAGATTATTCTGGTGGTGTCACAATCACGTCTTGCCTTTGCCAAGTGCCTCCCAGTGAATCATCCCAGGACTTTAAAGACTCTGCCAAACTCACCCAGCACATCTGTGGACAAAGACGGGGACAGAGACCAAGGGCAGTGAAGGCCACACCAAGGCTCACACCTGACAGCTCCCATTAGCTACTAAAGGAGGGATCCACTTTTAAATGTCCTAGTGAGTCCCCAGGGGCCTCTGGAGGAAATGTCTTCCTCCACAGGACATCAGGCAGGAACTGTGAAATTAGAAGACCCTGGGGGGCTTCCCTGGTGGTGCAGTGGTTAAGAATCCACCAAGGGACACGGGTTCGAGCCCAGGGCCAGGAAGATCCCACATGCCGCAGAGCAACAAAGTCCATGTGTCACCACTACTGAGCTTGCACTCTAGAGCCCGTGAGCCATAACTACTGAGCCCAAGTACCACAACTACTGAAGCCCATGCACCTAGAGCCTGTGCTCCACAACAAGAGAAGCCACCGCAATGAGAAGCCTGCGCACCACAACAAAGAGTAGCCCCCGCTCGCCACGACTAGAGAAAGCCCGCGTGCAGCAACAAAGACCCAATGCAGCCAAAAATAAATAAAAATAATAAAATAAATAAATTAAAAAAAAAAAAAAGACCCTGGGGATTCGCAGGGTGAGATTTCACGGGAGACATGCTCCTGACTCAGAGAGGGGGGCCTAGGAAATAATGCTGCAGAGAGAAAAAGCAATTTTTTCTCTTATCCAGCTGGTCTACTTCTATTCTATTTGAAATAAATAAATAGGGTTTTTCCTTGAGTCATATTATTGTCATTAAACTGATGGCCTCATCTAGCTAATCAATAAGACGACTTTGGGGTCTTTAATTGTTCAGGGGCTGGTGGAGGCTCAGGGGATTAGAGACCCCCAGCCCAAGCCCCTGCTGCCAGCCCCTCTCCCAGTGACCCACAGACTTCATACTTCTTGTGGGATTTGTGAACCTGACCTTGAGGACGTTTGGTCTGGGAGAGGGGAGGTTATATTTGTATTTTATCCTGAGGGAGATCTGCTGCCTACAAGTCTCCAAGTCATTTTCAGACCAGGACAAACTATTCTTCTCTCCCTGGTTTCAAAACGGGGAGGCGAAGCTTCCTGAAACTTGTCTAACCTCATGAGGCGACGCTGCAGCCAAGTTACAGGTAGGTCAGGTTCAGACAATGATGGAAGGAGAAAGAACATTCAGCAGTGCTGGTTCCCTACCTTTCGTTGTGCCCTTCGCACCTGAGGGTACCAGGTGCTCTCATTCAAGGCTGCTGCCCTGCAAGTGTGGGTTAGAACCCCCTGGGGGGTCAGGAGGATGAGAGGGAGACGGCTGAGTACTTTGAGGGAAAACCTGCTTGTAATGACTTTGAGCTGATCTGCTGTCCTCCTGAGAACGATCAAGTGCTGGACCCAAGCATTCATTAATTCTTTCACTTCCTCATTCATTCAGCATCTTCTAGGCCCACAGCACAGACCTGGGTTTTTGTACTTTCATGGTTTTGCACGTGCTGCAGCAACAGGATCAGGATCAGGTTGGGTGGGATGGGGATGGGGGTGGGGGATTTTTTCTGAATTGGAGCCCCTGCTGGCTTCCTTCCCCTTCCCTATCTTGCTTCCCTCCCTGCCTTCCCTTCCCCCCACTGGCACTCCCTTAGCAAATCAGGGTCTGCTTCGGGGCAGGGGGAGGCTTTCTGTGCCTCAGCTTCCTTCATTTGTAACGTAGAGACTAGAAGAGTATCTGTTTTTTTGTTGTTGTTTGTTTGTTTTTATAAATTTATTTATGTATTTATCTTTGGCTGCGTTGGGTCTTCGTGGCTGCCCATGGGCTTCCTCTAGTGGCGGCGAGCGGTGGCTACTCTTTGTTGAGGTGCACGGGCTTCTCATTGCGGTGGCTTCTCTTGCTGTGGAGCTCGGGCTCTAGGCATACAGGCTTCAGTAGTTGTGGCACGCGGGCTCAGTAGTTGTGGTGCATGGGCTTAGTCACTGCGGCATGTGGGATCTTCCCAAACCAGGGCTCGAACCCATGTCCCCTGCATTGGCAGGTGGATTCTTAACCACTGCGCCACCAGGGAGGTCCGAGTATCTGTTTTTATTGTAAGGATTCCACCAAGTAATCCTAGTAAAACCCAACACAGAGGCTGGCACTTAGCAAGCACTTTGGTGACAGAACTCTCACATTGTAGCTAGCACACTGGGCCTCCCAACACAATGGCTCCATTTTCCATTCTGCACCCTTGTAGCTTGATGTAGCCATATGACTAGGTTCTGGTCAACTGGATTTGAGCAGAAGGGATGAGTGCAGCTTGCAGGGAATGTCCCTTAAAAGTAAGGGGAGTGCTCCACTCCAGCTGGCTGGAATGTGGGTTGTGATAATGGGAGATGGTGCAGCCAGCCTGGACCATGAGGTAGAAGCTGAATGCCGAGCTTGGTAGAGCAAAGGGGCCTTGGGTCTAGACACTACTGAATCACCCTATGGGCCTGAGACCACCTGAACAGATGGTTATGTAAGTGAGAAACTTCTAACTTATTTAAGACAATGGATTGGGGTGGGGATCTCTTTATAATGGTAGCCAAACCTGCACCTTAAATTCTACAGTCTCCAAGTGGCATGATTACCTTAGGAGAGAACTCTGAAATGTCCCAGAAACAGCCACCTCCAGCACCGACAAGAAGAGAATCCTGCTTAAGTGTGTGCAGGATTTCTTTCCCTTCCCTCAGTTGTTGATCTGTCTCTCTTTGTGCATGAAAATGGGATAAGAATAAGAAGGTATATTATAGAAAGGAGAGGAAACCAAGAAATGACAACTCTAAAGAGAAGGTATTACTACTCGAGCCTGGTGGAAATAATGTGAAAGCAGACAGGGATGAATAAGTAGACATGCCCCAGATCCAAACTCTTTACAAGTCTTCATTTTAGAATGCTCCTATGCTGCCCTTTTGCTCACTTCCAAAACTCATCAACAGAAATAGATTGAATCAGCCACATTCCTCTCACAGTGCCTGTCTCTGATGCAATGGCCACTGGAGACACTGTTACTGACGCTGCAACACTTTGTCATTTTGCACAAAAGTCATATAGTGATTGCTGCAATTTTTTCCAAAGGTGAAAATAGACTCAAGAGATTAGTTTATTTAATCAGTGAATCAACATAAGTACTTGGTGCCTCCTTTGTGGTGTTTACTTGGTCACTGCTACTGTCCAGGGGCAAGTTCATGTCTTTGGAGGGAGGCATAGCATTTGGACACTCTCCTTATTTATAAGGGCCTGGGACAAAAGCAAGAAGGCATTAAGAAAAGGAGGAAAGGTGGCTTTGTGGCCTGGTCGCATGCTCTAGGGCCAAGTTTCTCACTGCTGACATGTTGGTCTGGATAATTCTTATGTGGGAGGCTGTCCTGTGCATTGAAGGATGGTATGCAGCATCCTGGCCTCTACCCACTAGGTGCCAGTAGCACCACCACCTCCCCAGCTGTGAAACTAACAGTGTCTCCAGTCATTACCTAATGTCCACTGGGGGTGGGTGGGGGGGGTGTGCGTGCAAAATCACGCCTCGTTAAGAACTACTCCTCTAAGGTCTGCCTCTAGGGAGGGAAGCAGTGGAAGCAGCACCTGCAGACAGCAGCATCAGGGAACGCACAACATGTCTGGGGCCCCACAGACAGAGCAAAGCTCAAAGGGTAAAAAACATGTTTGCTCTCTAATAGAACCCCAAAGAATGTAGCATCACCAAGGGACTTTGAGTGTTGCAAGCAAGGGCAGTGGACATGCTGAGAAAGGAGAAGAGCAGAGGAAGAAGAAAAGAGCAGAGGCCCAGCAGTACCTGATTTAAGTCATCAGTGGCTGTCTCATTCCTTTTCGCCAGTAAGTGGACTATGGATGAGCATATGATCCCGAGAAAGATTTTCTTCCCGGGTAACAGAGAGGAAGCTGGGGAGAAGGATCCATTTCTGCCCTCCTCTTCCCTTCCTATCTTATGCCAAGATGGAATGTTTGGAGCTGCCAGCAGCCATTTTGCAACCATGAGGCAACAACCAAAGGTCAAAATCTATTGCAGACATGTGGAAAAAGTCTGCGTTCTTGATAACATGGCTGAGGCAATGAACCAACTTCAGGACCATCTACCTTTAGTCTTTCTGTTAAGTAAATAGTGTATGTTCCTATGACTTAAGCCAGGGTTAGCTGGGTTTTCTGTCATTTACATTGCTAATCAATGGAAATGTTTTCAATGGCAACTAATAGAATACCTAACTAAAAGGAACTTATAAATGGAGGAGGTATTTTCTCAGCTAATAAAAAGTGCTGAAGTAGGTGAGTCCAAGGTTGGTTTCAAGGCTGTTTAGTGTCAGAGCTCTGAGTTGACTTATACGTGATACTCTTGGGCTTTCCCTCATGGTCACAATATTGCTGCCACAGCTCCAAATGTCATGTCCACACTCAAACTGTGTTTAAGACAAGAAAGAAAGAGGCAAGTTTTCCTTGCCTATCCCTCTCTTTTTACCAGGAGAAAAACAATTTCCCCTCAAGCTCCTAGGAAACTATCCCACAGTCTCATTGATCAAAACTGGACCACATACCGTAAAAGCAGAATTACCATATGATCCAGCAATCCCACTCCCAGGCATATATCCAGACAAAACTATAATTCAAAAAGATACATGCACCCCTATGTTCATAGCAGCACTATTCACAATAGCCAAGACATGGAAACAACCTAAATGTCCATTGACAGATGAATGGGTAAAGAAGGTGTGGTACATACATACAATGGAATATTACTCAGCCATAAAAAGGAAGGAAATAATGCCATTTGCCACAACATGGCTGCAACTAGAGATTACCACACCAAATGAAGTCAGAAAGACAAAGACAAATACCATATGATATCACTTATATGTAGAATCTAAAATATGACACAAATGAACTTATCTATGAAATAGAAACAGAATCAGGGACATAGAGAATAGACTGGTGGTTGCTAAGGGGGAGGGTGGTGGGAGAAGGTTGGATTGGGAGTTTGGGATTAGCAGATGCAAACTGGCACATATAGAATGGATAAACAACAGGTCCTATTATAGTACAGGGAACTCTATTCAATATCCTGTGATAAAACATAATGGAAAAGAATATGACAAAGAATGCATATACATGTATAACAGAGTCACTTTGCTGTACAACAGTTAACAGAACATTGTAATTCAACTACACTTCAATAAAAAATAAATTAAAAAAAAAACTGGACCACATACCAAGACAGTTTGAGAGAGTGAGTATTCGGCATTTTAAGTCTCTGTCATGGGAGGTGAGTTCTTCCAGAAAGGGCTTTTCTAGAGGATTGTTGGGTTAGCAGACAACAGTTTTTTGCACAAAATAATTGTTCATGCCATATACCCTATTATCAGAAAATCAGTATTTCCCTATTGAGGCCTCTCTTACCCCTCCACCCCTAATTGTCCTTGTGTCACGCAGAGTGGGTTGGCCCAGCTTCCCACAACCACAGGAGAACAAACTAGAGCCGATCTGTTCAGTTCTGGTGGCAGTTCTCCCTGACACACGATGTTGTGCTGAAGACGGTTTCCCTGACAACGACACTGCCCAGCCCCTGCCGAGAAGACACTCTGCTGGCCGGGAAGCCCAACCGGGATGCTGCGGTTCTTCTAGGGAAGACAAGCCCGCCCCTGAGCACAGAGCCAACAAAGGATGCTCTAGTCCTGCTCCTAAAATGTTGCTCCAAGTGCTTCATCTCTTCCCAGGGCTCACGCTGGTTCCAAGTGGTTGGAACCCACGGCCACTTGTCCCCTTCCTCTGGGTGAGCTCTCCTTTCTCCCCAGATAGCCTGCCTGCTACAGGAGGCCATGGACCATGACTTCGGGGGCCCCCAAACACCCTTTCTGGAGGACACTCTCATGTCCCTAAGACCACTCCCAGCATTCACAACCCTGGGACATGGCCCATACCTACCGTGCTGAAGTAAAGGAAACAATAAAACAAGTTCAGTCTCCAGCAGGGCCTCCCCTCTGATATAACCTCCTGTTACATATACACATATGGGCCCAGGATTTAATCCTGCTGGGAGGTGTCCCCCCTGCCGAGGCACCTGCTACATCAGGTCACAACCCCTGATAGATTTCCTGTAGGTCTGTCCTGCCTCCTCCTGTGCAGTTCTCTTTTCTGCCCTGCCCTGGAGTCCAGTGCAGCCTTCCCCTCCATTCAAGACTGGCCCTTATGAAAAACGTGGCCTCCAGTGAGCTCTCACCCCCCTGCTGGGACAATTGGAAGCTTATGTTTGTTTTTGGAAACTGTTGTCTGATAGCTCTTTCACTGACAATAGGGAGCAATTTGACATCATGCATAATCCTGGATTACTGACTTGCTTACTATTTCAGGATGTCTATTAGTTATTTGCATTTATAGAAACATGAGTCATCAAAAATGAAAGCTTTAATTGCTTTGGGTTTCCTTTTTTAAAAAAAATTTTATGGTTGAGAACTTTTGTCTTAGCTGAGCTGCCTTCCAAATGTTGGGACCAGAATTACTCAAAAGAATCAGGAGATTTGGAGATATAGTTTGAAGACAGGTGGATAGCAAGACAAAGAGGTGTTTGGGTCATGAATATGATTCCTCAGCTCAGCAGGGAGGCTCTGGAATAAAGGAAGGATCCAAGGTATCACTTTCTCTCTCAGCAAGGACAACTGTTTACTGGGAAACAAAGGTTGAATCTATAATTGCAGAATTTCAGGCATGAGGACAGCCCAACACTAGAGATCATGAAAGATGACACTCAGATAGCCTAGTCTGTGCACTGGTGTCTGTGGCAGTGGCACTTTGGGTTCCTTGGCATTAATTAGGCATTTCAGATGTGTTTAAGCCACAGGCATCAAACATACAGGACACGAAGTAGCTGGAATAGTACCTGGCCAGCTTAGCCTCACCACTGAGGAGCACCTGGGGAGCTAACCTCTGTAGTTAGGCTTCTCCTGCCAACAGATCTGGGGCCCTCATGGCTGCTGCTGAGGAATAAACGTTCGGTCTTTGATGTTCTGCACCCCTGTCACAGAAGCTCCTCTTTATGTTAGATTTTGCTTGTATTTGACTTGGTGATTTCAAACAAATGTTTGACTTCAGTCTCTTGGTTCAGTCTCCCTGGGGATGTATTGTTATGTGAAATTGGAGAGTGAGAGGATTTGCAAAGTGGAGCCTTCAGTTTTCCTTTTCTAAAGCACCCCCCCCACCACCACAGGGGTGGGAGGATGGGCTGCTGATGTTCAGAGAAAAAGAGGTCCATTCTGCCCTAGTGGAAAGTTCTGGAAATTGGCCTCAAAGGGTAAATGACATAGAAAGCAAAGGTGTGTGAGGCAGAAGTCATGGGTTTATGTATGTGACAGACAGACGTGTGAAACATGACCTTCTGTCCCAAATATCAGAATAACTTTCCGAGGGAAATCATTAAATCTCGAAGCTAATTGCTAACTAGACAAAGTACAGCATTTCCTAAAGCCTACTTGAATTATGGCTGTGATATAATACATTATTAGATGAAAATAACTGTTTTATGTCACTTCAGTTTAAACGCTTTCACCATGGAAATTACTTAATTGAAAAGTGAATGTTTCCACAAGCTTTAAATGACACATTAAACAATATGGACTTAATTGATATTTACAGGACATTTCATCCAAAAACAACAGAATACACTTTCTTCTCAAGTGCTCATAGAACATTCCCCAGGATAGATCATATCTTGGGTCACAAATCAAGCCTTGGTAAATTTAAGAAAATTGAAATCGTATCAAGTATCTTTTCCGACCATAGTGCTATGAGACTAGGTATCAATTACAGGAAAGAAACTGTAAAAAATACAAACACATGGAGGTTAAACAATACACTACCAAATAACCAAGAGATCACTGAAGAAATCAAAGAGGAAATCAAAAAATACCTAGAAACAAATGACAATGAAAACACGACAACCCAAAACCTATGGGATGCAGCAAAAGCAGTTCTAAGAGGGAAGTTTATAGCAATACAATCTTACCTTAAGAAACAAGAAAACTCTCAAATAAACAACCTAACCTTACACCTAAAGCAATTAGAGAAAGAAGAACAAAAAAAACCCCAAAGTTAGCAGAAGGAAAGAAATCATAAAGATAAGATCAGAAATGAATGAAAAAGAAATGAAGGAAACAATAGGAAAGACTAATAAAACTAAAAGCTGGTTCTTTGAGAAGATAAACAAAATTGATAAACCACGAGTCAGACTCATCAAGAAAAAAAGGGAGAAGACTCAAATCAACAAGATTAGAAATAAAAAAGGAGAAGTAATAACTGACACTGCAGAAATACAAAGGATCATGAGAGATTACTACAAGCAACAATATGCCAATAGAATGACAACCTGGAAGAAATGGACAAATTCTTAGGAAAGCAAAACCTTCTGAGACTGAACCAGGAAGAAACAGAAAATATAAACAGACCAATCACAAGCACTGAAATTGAGGCTGTGATTAAACATCTTCCAACAAACAAAGGCCCAGGACCAGATGGCTTCACAGGAGAATTCTATCGAACATTTAAAGAAAACCTAACACCTATCCTTCTCAAATTCTTCCAAAATATAGCAGAGGGAGGAACACCCCCAAATTCACTATATGAGGCCACCATCACCCTGATACCAAAACCAGACAAAGACGTCACAAAGAAAGAAAACTGTAGACCAATATCACTGATGAACAGAGATGCAAAAATCCTCAACAAAATACTAGCAAACAGAATCCAACAGCACATTAAAAGGATCATATGCCATGATCAAGTGGGGTTTATCCCAGGAATGCAAGGATTCTTCAGTATATGCAGATCAATCAATGTGATACACCATATTAACAAACTGAAGGATAAAAACCATACGATCATCTCAATAGATGCAGAAAAGCCTTTTGACAAAATTCAACACCCATCTATGATAAAAACTCTCCAGAAGGCAGGCATAGAGGGAACTTCCTCAAAATAATATAGGCCATGTATGACAAACCCACAGCCAGCATCGTTCTCAATGCTGAAAAATTGAAACCATTTTCACTAAGACCAGGAAAAAGACAAGGTTGCCCACTCTCACCACTATTATTCCACATAATTTTAGAAGTTTTAACCACAGCAAACAGAGAAGAAAAAGAAATAAAAGGAATACAAATTGGAAAAGAAGAAGTAAAACTGTCACAGTTTGCAGATGACATGATACTATACATAGAAAATCCTAAGGATGCTACCAGAAAACTACTAGAGCTAATCAATGAATTTGGTAAATTTGCAGGATACAAAATTAATGAACAGAAATCTCTTGCATTCCTATACACTAGTGATGAAAAATCTGAAAGAGAAATTAAGGAAACACTGACATTTACCATTGCAACAAAAAGAATAAAATACCTAGGAATAAACCTACCTAAGGAGACAAAAGACCTGTATGCAGAAAACTATAAGACATTGATGAAAGAAATGAAAGATGATACAAACAGATGGAGAGATATACCATGTTCTTGGATTGGAAGAATCAACATTGTGAAAATGACTCTCCTACCCAAAGCAATCTACAGATTCAGTGCAATCCCTATCAAACTACCAATGGCATTTTTCACAGAACTAGAACAAAATATTTCATAATTTGTATGGAAACACAAAAGACACCGAATAGCCAAAGCAATCTTGAGAAAGAAAAATGGAGCTGGAGGAATCAGGCTCCTGGACTTCAGACTATACTACAAAGCTGCAGTCATCAAGACAGTATGGAACTGGCACAAAAACAGAAATATAGATCAATGGAACAGGATAGAAAGCCCAGACATAAACCCATGCACATATGGTCACCTTATCTTTGATAAAGGAGGCAAGAATATACAATGGAGAAAAGACAGCCTCTTCAATAAGTGGTGCTGTGAAAACTGGACAGCTACATGTAAAAGAATGAAATTAGAACACCCCCTAACACCATACACAAAAATAAACTCAAAATGGATTAAAGACCTAAATGTAAGGCCAGATACTATCAAATTCTTAGAGAAAAACATAGGCAGAACACTCTATGACATAAATCACAGCAAGATCCTTTTTGACCCACCTCCTAGAGAAATGGAAATAAAAACAAAAATAAACAAATGGGACCTAATGAAACTTAAAAGCTTTGCACAGCAAAGGATACCATAAACAACACAAAACGACAACATGGGAGAAAATATTTGCAAGTGAAGCAACTGACAAAGGATTAATCTCCAAAATTTACAAGCAGGTTATGCAGCTCAATATCAAAAAAACAAACAACCCAATCCAAAAATGGGCAGAAGACCTACATAGACATTTCTCCAAAGAAGATATACAGATTGCCAACAAACACATGAAAGAATGCTCAACATCACTAATCATTAGAGAAATGCAAATCAAAACTACAATGAGCTATCACCTCACAGCAGTCAGAATGGCCATCATCAAAAAATCTACAAACAGTAAATGCTGGAGATGTGTGGAGAAAAGGGAACCCTCTTGCACTGTTGGCGGGAATGTAAATTGATACAGCCACTGTGGAGCACAGTATGGAGGTTCCTTTAAAAACTACAAATAGAACTACCATATGACCCAGCAATCCCACTACTGGGCATATACCCTGAGAAAACCATAATTCAAGAAGAGTCATGTACCACAATGTTCATTGCAGCTCTATTTACAATAGCCAGGAGATGGAAGCAACCTAAGTATCTGTTGACAGATGAATGGATAAAGAAGATGTGGCACATATATACAATGGAGTATTACTCAGCCATAAAAAGAAACGAAATTGAGTTGTTTGTAGTGAGGTGGATGGACATAGAGTCTGTCATACAGAGTGAAGTAAGTCAGAAAGAGAAAAAGAAACACCGTATGCTAACATATATATATGGAATATAAAAAACAAAAATGGTCCTGATGAACCTAGGGGCAGGACAGGAATAAAGATGCAGACATAGAGAATGGACTTGAGGACATGGGGAGGGGGAAGGGTAAACTGGGATGAAGTGAGAGAGTAGCATTGACATATATACACTACCAAATGTAAAATAGCTAGTGGGAAGTAGCTGCATAGCACAGGGAGATCAGCTCAGTGCTTTGTGACCACCTAGAGGGGCGGGATAGGGAGGGTGGGAGGGAGACACAAGAGGGAGGGGATACGGGGATATATGTATACGTATAGCTGGTTCACTTTGTTATAAAGCAGAAACTAACACACCATTGCAAAGCAATTATACTCCAATAAAGATGTTAAAAAAAAAGTGAATGTTTCTTTTTAACCTCTAAGTTATGCAAAGCTTTATCAAACCAAATTTACAGCAATACGATACTTTTAACTGTGTAATATATGACTTGCCCTGGGTTGTCACAGATTTATGACACCAACCATGCAGTGCTGTGAAAGTTTATGTGAAGATGGTACAGTATACTTAGAATAAGTGAGCCAGATATTTTGTCTCAAGGATTAATTTCTTTCTAAGTTCTACCAGATTTGCATGAATATGCTTAAATTAAACTCTTTTTCTGTGATGTTAGTTTTCAGTATTTCATAAAGTTCAAAAATATAGGCCAGAGCTTCCCTGGTGGCGCAGTGGTTGAGAAACTGCCTGCCAACGCAGAGGACACGGGTTTGAGCCCTGGTCTGGGAAGATCCCACATGCCACGGAGCAACTGGGCCCGTGAGCCACAACTACTGAGCCTGCGCGTCTGGAGCCTGTGCTCCGCAACAAGAGAGGCCGCGCACCGCAATGAAGAGTGGCCCCCGCTTGCCGCAACTAGAGAAAGCCCTCATGCAGAAACGAAGACCCAACGCAGCCAAATAAATAAATTAATTAAATAAATTTATTAAAAAAAAAATATATAGGCCATACCTATTACAGACAACCTATTTTAGCATGTTACCGTAAGACATACTGTTATTTAATAATTTCTTGAATATATTTTCATAATATAGTACAATATTTTAAAAAGAGGGAAAAGCACACCTTTAGAACATTAGTGTTTTACTTCTTGGTTAGTTCAAACTATTTCATCAGCTGAATTTCTTGGGATATGTATAGCAAGTTTACCCTTTAGATGGGCTATGGTCAGGATCTTGCTGGACCTGTGGTGAAATGAACACTCCAAAGTAATTCATTATGAAACTGAAGAAAGCAAGTATATAGAAAATACATTTTAGATTTTTAAAGAACGGAATTGTGTTATTTTTAGGCAGTATACCATTATACTGCGTTTCACTATTATGCAGATGAGGCTCTGAAACATTATTATTACTGCTGTTTTTTTTTTACTGAGCATTGCCAGAGATGGTCTTTCTGCCATAAAATGGCGATTTACAGCTGCTAGCTATTCCATCCTCCTGAAATACCCCATGAGGATGAACTGCACACTGCTATCACTCACTGCGATACTGTGTGCAGCAAATAAAGGCACGCGCTCTGCCTTACACACCTACTGGGCTCCCATTCTTATGACGGCACAGGAGAGTCATCAGGAAAAATGAAGGAACACAAAGACAGCGCTTGCAAAACAGAGCCAAGACAGCTGCCCTCTTATGTGCATTAGGTGCTGCTGTGAAAGCAGCTGTGAATGGCTAGGTGGGCGTGGCCCACCAGCAGTGAGGAGACCTGTCCCACCCATAACAACGCAGGCCATTAATGCAAACAGACAAACACACTACTTTAGCAGAAAATGTAAAGCTCTCAAATCCAGGATAATAAAGTAAAAAATAACAATAACAACAACAAAACTGGCCATAGCAGCAGGTTTCAACAGATCCGCAAAACCAAAGGCCATTGATATGTCCAACATCCTCTGTCCACTTTTTTCTTAATGCTCGCTGTTCATGAGCTTGGATTGACAAGAGGACAAATGGAACCTTATCTATCTCTTCTAGTGAGTTTTCAGCCCTGACAGGATTCCCAGGACAACACCTCCGGTGCTTGAAATGAGAGCAAGCAGTTTGGAAGAGTGACTCCATCTCTATCAGTATTTGGAAACACTATAACAAAGATTAACATTAAAAACGCAGTAATACACACTCACACCCAAATTCATACAGAGAAGACAAAACTGAACTAGAACAGGTAGTCAGTCTATAAGTACTTGTTAGCAGACTGCCAAAAATAAATCACAAAGAAGAAAAAGTTTTTTTACTGCTTGAGTTGGGGAAGTTTCCTTATCGTTTTCAATGTACAGATTCATGAAAAAGGTCATATTTCCGTCATGTGACTGAACCTCACGTGAGACGTCTCAGGAGTTCTTTTCTTCCATATCCGTGTTTGTACTACCAGGTTGTTCACTTGGAAGATGATGAAATTTCACAGGAACATGCAGAGATTCACTCAGAGGAACATTTATAGTGTCTCTGCAGTACAAACAGGAAGATAACTTCAGTATCTGCCAAAAACCGAAAACAAAAACAAGGCAGCTTGCCTTCCACAAAAGTCTCTTGGACACTGTGTCTCCGTGGCTTCCAAAGAAGAAAGCCCAAAAGGCAAAAACAAATGGTTTCTCCAAAGGAGCTGAAGAATGTTTGGTTACATTGAGAGAGGACAGAGGAAGTCCATGCTGAGAAGCCCACCCATGTCATGCCAATGTGTGGGAGAACCACACTCCAAGGGCTCTTCGCATCCAGACTTAGCTGACGTGAGGCTCCAGCAAGCTGAAACACCCCTTAAAACTGCTGGCTTTCGTGTGGCAGAAGAATCAGGGCCCAGCTCAGTGGCTGCATTCAAGGCCACGGCCGTATAAACCTGTTCCCCAGGCCAAGTGCATCAGGACCATCCACGCCCACCTCTGCTCCCATCCATTTCCATCTGGATCCTGGGTGCATTAGTCTGCTGGGGCTGCTATAACCAAGGACTGCAGACTGGGTGGTTTACATAACACATTTATTGTGCCACAGTTCTGGAAGCTAGAAGTCTGAGATCAAGGTGCTGACAGGGTTGGTTTCTTCTGAGGCCTCTCCCCTTGGCTTGGAGAGTGCTGTCTTCTCCCTGTGTCTTCACGTTGTCTTGTGTGTGTCTGTGTCCTAATTCCTTATAGGACACAGGTCACCTTGGATTAGAGCTATCCCAGTAGCCTCATTTTAACTTAATTATTCCTTTAAAGGCCGTGTCTCCAATTACAGTCATTTCTGAGGTACTGGGAGATAGGACTTCAACATATGAATTTTGGGAGGGGGACACAACTCAGCCCATAACTTTGGGGTAATAGACTTTAACTCTCCATCTCTTCCACCTGTCCTTTTCTTTAACAATCTTTTTTTTTAAGTGAAAATAATTTTTCACTTTTATGTATCCTCTATTGACTTTTTACTCTGCAAGATGAAAATGGAATTCTCTTATACTCTCTTCACACACTTTTACCCTCCCCCAATCTCCTGATAAATTATAGTACATTTTTAAAAATTAGTATTTGGCATTTCTACTATATGATTGCCAGTATCCTTCACAACTGAGACTAGTAGAACAATATGGTCATTTCTTCTCTTGTTCTTAAAACAAATTTCCTAGAGTTAATAAATGCTTCTTCTTTTTGCAATTTCAGGGGTTTTCCCTGGAGCCCGCTACCTCCTGTTCCCATCCACACTTGTGGCTCTCACACCTGCTACACAGTACTCTCCCTGGGGACTCCTCTTACCCGCTGCCCTGTGTTACAGCCTCTATTTCCTGGAGCCGATGTCTTAACTCTTTCTTGGTTTCCTCCCTCGGCCCTTTGTTAGCATTCCCTCAGCAACACTGGTGTTTGAATTTCTCTTCTCTGTTGAAGCAATTTCCTCTCACCCAAACGACTGACTACCCCTCATCTTCCAAAACTTGGTTGATCTTATTTTTCTGCTATTCCCCTACCCTTCCATTCTTTTTTTTTTTTTTTCGGTACGCAGGCCTCTCACTGTTGTGGCCTCTCCCGTTGCGGAGCACAGGCTCCAGACGCGCAGGCTCAGCGGCCATGGCTCACGGGCCCAGCCGCTCCACGGTATGTGGGATCTTCCCGGAACGGGGCACGAACCCATGTCCCCTGCATCGGCAGGTGGACTCTCAACCACTGCATCACCAGGGAAGCCCATACCCTTCCATTCTTTTTGCTCTTTGGGTTTACCCTTTAAAACTTCTTTACTGTCATTTAAAAGGTTTCCAAGAAAGAAGAGATAAATATATACGTTTGATTTGCCTTGGTTAACTCACACCCTACCTCCTTAACTCTCAAATTTGAGACTTGGTTCATAATTCAGTTCCTTTAGGAGATTTTCCCATTCACCCAACCAGTCTGTTTCCTCTGCATCTCTTTGTGATCTGCGTGTTCGATCTGCTGGTGAGTTTCCCTGGCTCTGCACAATGGATATGTGCCTACAAAGCTACTTAGACTTCCATTTCTTTTTTTCTTTTAAGTAAACGTTTGATTTTAGAGAAGTTTTAGATTTACAGAAAAATTGCAAAGGTAGTACAGGGAGTTCCTATATACCCCATACCCAGTTTCCTTTAACTAACATCTAACATCTTACAGAATGGTACATTTGTTACAATTAATGATCATTACACTGTTAGTAACCAAAGTCCATACTTTGATCCTATTTCCTTAGTTTTACCAAATATCCCATCCCGGATACAATGTTACATTTAGTTGTCATGTCTTCTTAGGCTCCTCTTAGCTGTGACAGTTGACCCCCACTTTTTAAAGAAAAATTGATTGATTGATTGATTGCTGTGTTGGGTCTCCGTTGCTGCATGCGGGCTTTCTTTAGTTGAGGTGAGTGGAGGCTACTCTTTCATTGCGGTGCACAGCCTTCCCATTGCAGTGGCCTCTCATTGTGGAGCACGCGCTCTAGGCGCATGGGCTTCAGCAATTGTGGCACACAAGCTCAGTAGTTGTGGCTCACGGGCTCTAGAGCACAGGCTCAGCAGTTGTGGCGCACGGGCCTAGTTGCTCCACGGCACGTGGAATCCTCCCAGGCCAGGGCTCGAACCCATGTCCACTGCATTGGCAGGTGGATTCTTAACCACTGTGCCACCAGGGAAGCCCCAAACCCCACTTTTTACGAAGTAAATCCAGATGCTTTTGGCAATAGAAACATGCATTTTATAGGTATGTTGACATGTTTCATTGTTAGAAAAGTTCAGAGCCAGAGGCAGAAATAGTGCTAAAGGGAAGGGGTATCTTCAAATATGCACTCAATAGTCCCAGGAGCAAAAGGAGGGGAGAATAGGATTTATATTCAGATTAGATAAGGAGAGAAGGGAGCCCCTCACTGGGTGGAAGGACCCTTGCTGGCCAACTTGAAGAGGTTCCCTCTGGCCAAAGATAAGCAATTTGAGCTTCAGCAAGAATAATAACTCCAATAGACTGAAACCCATCTAACATACTTTAATATGTGAGTTCATAATATTTTTCAAAGTATGTGGTCACCTGGAGAGTATGACAGAGAAGTAATTCATTATCTTTAAAAGTGCTAAATAAAGGAAAGAATGAAACATTTCTCTTGCCTTCCCTGTATGAAGGGTACCACCAGGTAACCAAATTGTAGATGAGGGAAAGCATCTCTTCCTACAGTAGTTCAAGAAAAAAATAAATAAGAAATTTTAAAATTAGACTGTCACCATTTTTTCAGTCCCTAATGAATTAATGGATCCAGACACTGAACATGAACATCAACAGTGGCCAATAGCATGAAGGGAGGGAGGGAGGGAGGGGGAGAGAGAAAGACAGAGAAGGAGAAGAAGGAGGAGGAGGAGACGGGGGGAGGGGGAGGGGGAAAGGGAGGAGGGCAGAGGAAGGAAGAGAAAACCAGACATTATGTGCTTTCTGATGGAAGAACACAACACCACCTATAGTCTTGCCAAATGGATTGGAAATGAGACTGATGAAACAAACCTCTGATTTCAGCTGCCAACTTTCAGGAAATACCGAGCACAGAGGAACATGTGGAACTGAACCCTGAGTATGCAGTCAACAAAATCCAGACGGTGAGAAACTCTGCAGATTATGTGCCCCTCGACCTTAGAGGAATGAGACTATGAACCTGATGGGACTTAAAAGATGTAACCAATGTTTTCAACAAATGGCAAGATGAAACTATAGAGACTAGGAATGCACGATCAGGCAAGAGAACTATAAAGAAACACCAGGAGGGCTTCCCTGGTGGCTCAGTGGTTGGGAGTCCGCCTGCTGATGCAGGAGACACGGGTTCATGCCCCGGTCCGAGAGGATCCAGCATGCTGTGGAGCGGCTGGGCCTGTAGGCCATGGCCGCTGAGCCTGCACATCCGGAAACTGTGCTCCACAATGAGAGAGGCTGCAGCAGTGAGAGGCCCGCATATGGCAAAAAAAAAACAAAAGAAACACCAGGAAATGATAACTTTAAAAGTCAGGAGAGTGGTTACTTTTAAGGGACGGGAAGGAGTTGAGAGGATGTGGAGAGACTTCTGGGGGGACTGGCAAAGCTCTATTTCATGACGTGAGCAGTGATTAAGAAATGCTCACCTAGGCTGGCTCATGCCAAGGAGTACCTCCCAGAACTTCTGCTGACAGTGTCCTTGTCCACACAGTGAGCCACAGCCATCCCCCACCTCTGCAGGAGACCCTCCAACGCTAGCAGCTTTACTACTTTTCTTCTTCTGTGTCCAATACTGTATATTAAATCTATCAAATAACTTATTGAGCAGAAGCAAGAAGAACTACAATCCTGCAGCCTGTGGAACAAAAACCACATTCACAGAAAGATACACAGGATGAAAAGGCAGAGGGCTATGTACCAGATGAAGGAACAAGATAAAACCATAGAAAAACAACTAAATGAAGTGGAGACAGGCAACCTTCCAGAAAAAGAATTCAGAATAATGATAGTGAAGATGATCCAGGACCTTGGAAAAATAATGGAGGCAGAGACCGAGAAGATGCAAGAAATGTTTAACAAAGACCTAGAAGAATTAAAGAACAAACAAACAGAGATGAACAATACAATAACTGAAATGAAAACTACATGAGAAGCAAAAAATAGCAGAATAACTGAGGCAGAAGAACGGATAAGTGACCTAGAAGACAGAATGGTGGAATTCACTGCAGCAGAACAGAATAAAGAAAAAAGAATCAAAAGAAATGAAAACAGCCTAAGAGACCTCTGGGACAACATTAAATGCAACAACATTCGCATTATAAGGGTCCCAGAAGGAGAAGAGAGAGAGAAAGGACTAGAGGAAATGTTTGAGGAGATTATAGTCTAAAACTTCCCTAACATGAGAAAGGAAATAGCCACCCAAGTCCAGGAAGCGCAGAGAGTCCCATACAGGATAAACCCAAGGAGAAACATGCTGAGACACATAATAATCAAACTGGCAAAAATTAAAGACAAAAAAAATTAAAAGCAGCTAGGGGGCTTCCCTGGTGGCGCAGTGGCTGAGAGTCCTCCTGCCGATGCAGGGGACATGGGATCGTGCCATGGTCCGGGAAGATCCCACATGCCAAGGAGCGGCTGGGCCCATGAGCCGTGGCCGCTGAGCCTGCACGTCCAGAACCTGTGCTCCGCAACGGGAAAGGCCACAGCAGTGAGAGGCCCGTGCAGCGCAAAAAAAAAAAAAAAAAGAAAGAAAGAAATAAAAGCAGCTAGGGAAAAACAACAAATAACATACAAGGGAACTCCCATAAGATTAACAGCTGATTTGTCAGCAGAAACTCTACAAGCCAGAAGGGAGTGGCATGATATACTTAAAGTGATGAAAGGGAAGAAACTACAACCAAGATTACTCTACCCAGCAAGGATCTCATTCAGATTCCATGGAGAAATCAAAAGCTTTACAGACAAGCAAAAGCTAAGAGAATTCAGCACCACCAAACCAGCTCTACAACAAATGCTAAAGGAAATTCTCTAAGTGGGAAACACAAGAGAAGAAAAGTACTTACAAAAAACACCCAAAACAATTAAGAAAATGGAAATAGGGACATACATATCGATAATTACCTTAAACGTGAATGGATTAAATGCTCCAACCAAAAGACACAGGCTCGTTGAATGGATACAACAACAAGACCCATATATATGCTGTCTACAAGAGACCCACTTCAGACCTAGGGACACATTCAGACTGAAAGTGAGGGGATGAAAAAAGATCTTCCATGCAAATGGAAATCAAAAGAAAGTTGGCATAGCAATACTCATATCAGATAAAATAGACTTTAAAATAAAGAATGTTACAAGAGACAAGGAAGGACACTACATAATGATCAGGGGATCAATCCAAGAAGAGGATATAACAATTATAAATATATATGTACCCAACATAAGAGGACTTCAATACATAAGGCAACTGCTAACAGCTATAAAAGAGGAAATCAACAGTAACACAATAATAATGGGGGACTTTAACACCTCACTTACACCAATGGACAGATCATCCAAAATGAAAATAAATAAGGAAAGAGGAGCTTTAAATGACACAACAGACCAGATAGAATTAACAGATATTTATAGGACATTCCATCCAAAAAGAGCAGATTACACTTTTTTCTCAAGTGTACATGGAACATTCTCCAGGATAGATCACATCTTGGGTCACAAATCAAGCCTCAGTAAATTTAAGAAAATTGAAAGCATATCAAGCATCTTTTCTGACCACAACACTATGAGATTAGAAATGAATTACAGGGAAAAAACCGTAAAAAACACAAACACGTGGAGGCTAAAGAATACGCTACTAAAAAACCAAGAGATCACTGAAGAAATCAAAGAGGAAATCAAAAAATACCTAGAGACAAATGACAAAGAAAGCACGATGATCCAAAACCTATGGGATGCAGCAAAAGCAGTTCTAAGAGGGAAGTTTATAGCTATACAAGCCTACCTCAAGAAACAAGAAAAATCTCAAATAAACAATCTAACCTTACACCTGAAGGAACTAGAGAAAGAAGAACAAACAAAACCCAAAGTTAGCAGAAGGAAAGAAATCATAAAAATCAGAGCAGAAATAAATGAAACACAAAAAAAAAAACAACAGCAAAGATCAATAAAACTAAAAGCTGGTTCTTTGAGAAGATAAACAAAATTGATAAACCATTAGCTAGACTCACCAAGAAAAAGAGGGAGAGGACTCAAATCAACAAAAGTAGAAATGAAAAAGGAGAAGTTACAACAGACACCACAGAAATACAAAGCATCCTAAGAGACTACTACAAGCAACTCTATGCCAATAAAATGGACAACCTGGAAGAAATGGACAAATTCTTAGAAAGGGATAACCTTCCAAGACTGAACCAGGAAGAAATAGAAAATATGAACAGACCAATCACAAGTAATGAAATTGAAACTGTGATTAAAAATCTTCCAACAAACAAAAGCCAAGGACCACATGGCTTCACAGATGAATTCTATCAAACATTTAGAGAAGAGCTAACACCCATCCTTCTCAAACTCTTCCAAAAAATTGCAGAGGAAGGAACACTCCCAAACTCATTCTATGAGGCCATCATCACCCTGATACCAAAACCAGACAAAGATACTAGAAAAAAAGAAAATTAGAGACCAATATCACTGATGAATATAGATGCAAAAATCCTCAACAAAATACTAGCAAATAGAATCCAACAACACATTAAAAGGATCATATACCATGATCAAGTGGGATTTATCCCAGGGATGCAATGATTCTTCAATATACACCAATGAATCAATGTGATACACCATATTAACAAACTGAAGAAGAAAAACCATATGATCATCTCAATAGATGCAGAAAAAGCTTTTGAGAAAATTCAACACCCATTTATGATAAAAACTCTCCATAAAGTGGGCATAGAGGGAACCTCAACATAATGAAGGCCATATACGACAAACCCACAGCAAACATCATTCTCAATGGTGAAAAACTGAAAGCATTTCCTCTAAGATCAGGAGAAAGACAAGGATGTCCACTCTCGCCACTTATTCAACAGTTTTGGAAGTCCTAGCCATGGCAATCAGAGAAGAAAAAGAAATAAAAGGAATACAAATTGGAAAAGAAGAAGTAAAATTGTCACTGTTTGCAGATGACATGATACTATACATAGAGAATCCTAAAGATGCCACCAGAAAACTACTAGAGCTAATCAATGAATTTGGTAAAGTTGCAGGATACAAAATTAATGCACAGAAGTCTCTTGCATTCCTATACGCTAATGATGAAAAACCTGAAAGAGAAATTAAGGAAACACTCCCATTTACCATTGCAGCAAAAAGAATAAAATACCTAGGAATAAACCTACCTAGGTAAACAAAAGACCTGTATGCAGAAAGCTGTAAGATACTGATGAAAGAAATTAAAGATGATACAAACAGATGGAGAGATATACCATGTTCTTGGATTGGAAGAATCAATATTGTGGAAATGACTATACTACCCAAAGCAATCTACAGATTCAGTGCAATCCCTATCAAATTACCAATGGCATTTTTTACAGAACTAGAATAAAATATCTTAAAATTTGTATGGAGACACAAAAGGCCCTGTATAGCCAAAGCAGTCTTGAGGGGAAAAAACGGAGCTGGAGGAATGAGACTCCCTGACTTCAGCCTATATTATAAAGCTAACAGTAATCAAGATATTACAGTACTAGAACTTCTGCTGCCAGTGTCCTTGTCCTCACGGTGAGACACAGCCACCCCCCACCTCTGCAGGAGACCCTCCAACACTAGCAGGTCCTCATAGTGTGGGAAGAAGGCTAGCCTGACAGTTTCCAGAAACTGTTCATGACAGCACACACTCCCCAGCGGACACATCTCCTCCTCTGACCCACAGTCGCACTGGAGCAGCAACTCCTCGCCAGAGTTAAGGCACTTCATTTCTCATTGCTGATCCTGTCTTCACAGCATCGTGCTGATGACCATTCATGGATTAAAGCTGTGTGGATGACAGGTTCTTGGTGCTCCAGTCAGGCGTCAGCACAGTGCCTCTGAGGTGGGAGAGCCAAGTTCAGGACACTGGTTCACAAGAGACCTCCCAGCTCCACGTAATATCAAAAGGTGAAAATCTCCAGGAGATCTCCATCTCAACACCAAGACCCAGCTGCACTCAACAACCAGCAAGCTACAGTGCTGGACACCCTATGCCAAACAACTAGCAAGACAGGAACACAACCTCATCCATTAGCACAGAGGCTGCCTAAACCCATAATAAGGCCACAGACACCCCAAAACACACCACCAGTATGGACCTGCCCACCAGAAAGACAAGATCCAGCCTCATCCACCAGAACATAGGCACTAGTCCCCTCCACCAGGAAGCCTACACAACACACTGAACCAACTTTAGCCACTGGGGACAGACACCAAAAACAACGGGAGTTACGAACCTGCAGCCTGTGAAAAGGAGACCCCAAACACAGTAAGTTAAGCAAAATGAGAAGACAGAGAAACACACAGCAGATGAAGGAGCAAGGCAAAAACCCAACAGACCAAACAAATGAAGAGGAAATAGGCAGTCTACCTGAAAAGAATTCAGAATAATGATAGTAAATATGATCCAAAATCTTGGAAATAGAATGGAGAAAATACAAGAAACGTTTAACAAGGACCTAGAAGAACTAAGAGCAAACAAACAGAAATGAACAACACAATAAATGAAATTAAAAATTCTCTAGAAGGGATCAATAGCAGAATAACTGAGGCAGAAGAAGGGATAAGTGACCTGGAAGATAAGATGCTGGAAATAACTACTGCAAAGCAAAATAAAGAAAAAAGAATGAAAAGAATTGAGGACAGTCTCAGAGACCTCTTGGACAACATTAAATGCAGCAACATTTGAATTATAGGGTCCCAGAAGAATAAGAGAAAAAGAAAGGGACTGAGAAAATATTTGAAGAGATTATAGTTGAAAACTTCCCTAATATGGGAAAGGAAATAATCAAGTCCAGGAAGCACAGAGAGTCCCATACAGGATAAATCCAAGGAGAAAAATGCCAAGACACATCTTAATTAAACTACCAAAAATTAAATACAGAGAAAAAATATGAAAAGCAGCAAGGGAAAAACAACAAATAACATACAAGAGAATCCCCATAAGGTTAAACAGCTGATCTTTCAGCACAAAATGCAAGCCAGAAGGGAGTGGCAGGACATATTTAAAGTGATGAAGCAGAAAAACCTACAACCAAGATTACTCTACCCAGCAAGGATCTCATTCAGATTTGACAGAGAAATTAAAAGCTTTACAGACAAGCAAGAGCTAAGAGAATTCAGCACCACCAAACCAGCTTTACAACAAATGCTAAAGGAACTTCTCTAGGCAGGAAACACAAGAGAAGGTAAAAACCTACAATAACAAATCCAAAACAATTAAGACAGTGGTAACAGGAACATACATATCAATAATTACCTTAAATGGAAATGGATTAAACGCTCCAAGCAAAAGACACAGACTGGCTGAGTGGATCCAAAAACAAGACCCATATATATTCTGTCTACAAGAGACCTACCTCAGGCCTAGGGACACATACAGACTGAAAGTGAGGGGATGGAAAAAGATATTCCATGCAAATGGAAATCAAAAGAAAGCTGGAGTAGCAATTCTTATATCAGACAAAATAGAGTTTAAAACAAAGACTATTACAAGAGACAAAGAAGGACACTACATAATGATCAAGGGATCAATCCAAGAAGAGGACCACCTGGAAGAAATGGACAAATTCTTAGAAATGCACAATCTTCCGAGACTGAACCAGGAAGAAATAGAAAATATGAAGAGGCCCATCACAAGCACTGAAATTGAAACTGTGATTAAAAATCTTCCAACAAACCCAGGACCAGATGGCTTCACAGGTGAATTCTACCAAACATTTAGAGAAGAGCTAACACCTAGCCTTCTCAAACTCTTCCAAAATATAACAGACGGAGGAACACTCCCAAACTCATTCTACGAGGCCACCATCACCCTGATACCAAAACCAGACAAAAGTGTCACAAAGAAAGAAAACTACAGGCCAATATCACTGATGAACATAGATGCAAAAATCCTCAACAAAATACTAGCAAACAGAATCCAACAACACATTAAAAGGATCATACACCATGATCAAGTGGGGTTTATCCCAGGAATGCAAGGATTCTTCAATATATGCAAACCAATCAATGGGATACACCATATTAACAAACCGAAGGAGAAAAACCATACAATCATCTCAATAGATGCAGAGAAATCTTTCGACAAAATTCGACACCAGTTTATGACAAAAACCCTCCAGAAAGTAGGCGTAGAGAGAACTTTCCTCAACATAATAAAGGCCATATATGACAAACCCACAGCCAGCATCGTCCTCAATGGTGAAAAACTGAAACCATTTCCACTAAGATCAGGAAGAAGACAAGGTTGCCCACTCTCACCACTATTATTCAACATAGTTTTGGAATTTTTAGCCACAGCAATTAGAGAAGAAAAAGAAATAAAAGGAATCCAAGTCGGAAAAGAAGAAGTAAAGCTGTCACTGTTTGCAGAGGACATAATACTATGCACAGAGAATCCTAAAGATGCTACCAGAAAACTACTCGCGCTAATCAATGAATTTGGTAAAGTAGCAGGATACAAAATTAATGCACAGAAATCTTTTGCATTCCTATACACTAATGATGAAAAATCTGAAAGAGAAATTAAGGAAACACTGACATTTACCATTGCAACATAAAGAATAAAATATCTAGGAATAAACCTACCTAAGGAGACAAAAGACCTGTATGCAGAAAATTATAAGACACTGATGAAAGAAATTAAAGATGATACAAACAGATGGAGAGACGTACCATGTCTCTGGATTGGAAGAATCAACATTGTGAAAATGACTCTGCTATCCAAAGAATCCTACAGATTCAATGCAATCCCTATCAAACTATGAATGGCATTTTTCACAGAACTAGAACAAAAATTTCACAATTTGTATGGAAACACAAAAGACCCTGAATACCCAAAGCAATCTTGAGAAAGAAAAACGGAGCTGGAGGAATCAGGTTCCTGGACTTCTGACTATACTACAAAGTGACAGTAATCAAGACAGTATGGTACTGCCACAAAAACAGAAAGATAGATCAATGGAACAGGATAGAAAGCCCAGACATAAACCCATGCACATATGGACACCTTACCTTTGATAAAGGAGGCAAGAATATACAATGGAGCAAAGACAGCCTCTCCAATAAGTGGTGCTGGGAAAACTGGACAGCTACATGTAAAGAATGAAATTAGAACACTCTCTAACACCATACACAAAAATAAACTCCAAATGGATTAAAGACCTAAATGTAAGGCCAGACACTATCAAACTCTTAGAGGAAAACATAGGCAGAACACTCTATGACATAAATCACAGCAAGATCCCTTTGGATCCATCTCCTAGAGAAATGGAAATAAAAACAAAAATAAACAAATGGGACCTAAAGAAACTTAAAAGCTTTTGCACAGCAAAAGAAACCATAAACAAGGCAAAAAGACAACCCTCAGAATGGGAGAAGATATTTGCAAATGAAGCAACTGACAAAGGATCAGTCCTCAATATTTACAAGCAGGTCATGCAACTCAATATTAAAAAAACAAACAACCCAATCCAAAAATGGGTAGAAGAGCTAAATAGACACTTCTCCAAAGAAGATATACAGTGTGCCAACAAATATGAAAGGATGCTCAACATCACTAATCATTAGAGAAATGCAAATCACAACTACAATGAGGTATCACCTCACACCAGTCAGAATGGCCATCATCAAAAAATCTACAAACAATAAATTCTGGAGAGGGTGTGGAGACAAGGGAACCCTCTTGCACTGCTGGTGGGAATGTAAATTGATATAGCCACTATGCAGAAGAGTATGGAGGTTCCTTAAAAAACTAAAAATAGAACTGCCATATGACCCAGCAATCCCACTACTAGGCATATACCCTGAGAAAACCATAATTCAAAAAGACACATGTACCCCAATGTTCATTGCAGCTGTATTTACTATCTAGGGCATGAAAGCAACCTAAGTGTCCATTGACAGATGAATGGATAAAGAAGGTGTGGCACATATGTACATTGGAATATTACTCAGCCATAAAAAGAAACAAAATTGAGTTATTTGTAGTGAGGTGCATGGACCTAGAGTCTGTCATACAGAGTGAAGTAAGTCAGAAAGAGAAAAACAAATACCATATGCTAACACATATATATGGATTCTAAGAAAAAAAAAGTGGTCATGAAGAACCTAGGGACAAGACTGGAACAAAGACACAGACCTCCTAGAGAATGGACTTGAGGATACGGGGAGGGGGAAGGGTAAGCTGGGACAAAGTGAGAGACTGGCATGGACATATACACACTACCAAACGTAAAACAGATACTGGTAAACAGCCACATAGCAAAGGGAGATCAGCTTGGTGCTTTGTGACCACCTAGATGGGTGGGATAGGGAGGGTGGGAGGGAGGGAGATGCAAGACAGAAGAGATATGGGGACATATGTATATGTAAAACTGATTTACTTTGTTATAAAGCAGAAACTAACACAAGATGCTGTAAAAAAAAAAAAAAAAAAAAAAAGACTATATGGTACTGGCACAAAAACAGAAACATCAATCAATGGAACAAGATAGAAAGCCCAGAGATAAACCCACGCACCTATGGTAAACTAATCTACGACAAAGGAGGCAAGGATATACAATGGAGAAAAGACAGCCTCTTCAATAAGTGGTGCTGGGAAAACTGGACAGCTACATGTAAAAGAATGAAATTAGAACACTCCCTAACACCATACACAAAAATAAACTCAAAATGGATTGAAGACCTAAATGTAAGACTGGACACTATAAAACTCTTAGAGGAAAACATAGGAAGAACACTCTTTGACATAAATCACAGCAAGATCGTTTTTGATCCACCTCCTAGAGTAATAGAAATAAAAACAAAAATAAACAAATGGGACCTAATGAAACTTCAAAGCTTTTGCACAGCAAAGGAAACCATAAACAAGACGAAAAGACAACCCTCAGAATGGAAGAAAATATTTGCAAACGAATCAACGAACAAAGGATTAATCTCCAAAATATATAAACAACTCATGCAGCTCAATATTAAAAAAACAAACAACACAATCCAAAAATGGGCAGAAGACCTGAACAGACATTTCTCCAAAGAAGACATACAGATGGCCGAGAAAAACAGGAAAAGCTGCTCAACATCACTAATTATTAGAGAAATGCAAATCAAAACTACAATGAGGTATCACGCCACACCAGTTAGAATGGGCATCATTAGAAAATCTACAAACAACAAATGCTGGAGAGGGTGCGGAGAAAAGGGAACCCTCTGGCACTGTTGTTGGGAATGTAAATTGATACAGTCACTATGGAGAGTAGTATGGAAGTTCCTTTAAAACTAAAAATAGAATTACCATATGATCCAGCCATCCCACTACTGGGCATATACCCAGAGAAAACCATAATTCAAAAAGACACATGCACCCCAATGTTCCTTGCAGCACTATTTACAATAGCCAGGTCATGGAAGCAACCTAAATGCTTCCATGATGAATGGAATAACAAGATGTGGTACATATATACAATGGAATATTACTCAGCCATAAAAAGGAATGAAATTGGGTCATTTGTAGAGACGTGGATGGATCTAGAGACTGTCATACAGAGTAAAGTAAGTCAGAAAGAGAAAAACAAATATCGTATATTAATGCATATATGTGGAACCTGGAAAAATGGTACAGATGAACCGGTTTGCAGGGCAGAAATTGAGACACAGATGTAGAGAACAAACGTATGGACACCAAGCAGGGAATGCCGTGGCGGTGGGGTGGGGTGGGGTGGGGGTGGGGGGGGGGGGGGGGGGGGGGGTAGTGGTGTGATGAATTGGGCAATTGGGATTGACATGTATACACTGATGTGTATAAAATTGATGACTAATAAGAACATGCTGTATAAAAAAAAATGTTCACCTTATAACTTATGACGTTATACCTTTATTTTATGTGGTTTTCCATTTTTGTTTTATATATGTATATATTTATATATATTCTTTTTTGGGGGGCTGCACTGGGTCTTCCTCACTGCGTGTGGCCTTTCTCTAGTTGTGGCGAGCAGGGGTTACTCTTCGTTGTGGTGCACTGGCTTCTCATTGCAGTGGCATCTCTTGTTGCAGAGCACCAGCTCTAGGAGAGCAGGCTTCAGTAGTTGCAGCACGTGGGCTTAGTAGTTGTGGCTCACAGGCCCTAGAGCACGCAGGCTTCAGTACTTGTGGTGCACGGGCTCAGTAGTTCTGGCTCGCAGGCTTAGTTGCTCTGAGGTATGTGGTATCCTCCCAGCTCAAGGATCAAACCCATGTCCTCTGCATTGGCAGGCGGATTCTTACCTGCTGCACCACCAGGGAAGTCCCATTGTTTTATAATTTTTTAAAAGAAGGGGAGAGGAGAGAGAGAGAGAGAGAGAGGGAGAGAGAGAGAGAGAGAGAGAGAGAGAGAGAGAGAGAGAATTGTATGGCCTTCCCCCTCTCCCAGAATTTCCATTCATTGCAAGGATGGTCTCAGGCATTTGTAGGTCCTGAACACTATCTGGAGTCTTCTGAGAACAGTTCAGTATTTGCAGGATATTTTTAACATGGAGTACATTGTATTGCATTCCTTATATTAAAAAGTGGTGATTCCAAGTATGGTGAGTTACGAAGGAAATGGCAACCAAGGTCTCTACTCTGCCTCTTATGGACAGCATTGCCTGGTGGCCATGTGAAGAATGCAAGTTCTGAGAAGTCACACTTTTTTTCTCAGTCCCCTTTGTCTTCCTCACACCCAGATCACAAGAGCTGTTTGCTAACTGAATAAATGACAAAATGTCAGAGCTAGAAAGGACCTCAGAATTTACCCAACCCAGTTGTTATTAAAATGTGCGCCCCATCCCACCCCCGAGACCCCCCTGCATCAGCACCTCTGGGGGCTCATTTAGAATGCAGACCCAGGCCCACTCCAGACTTGCTGAAGGAGAGCTGGGCTCCACTTGACCCAAGCTCCCTAGCGACTCTGACACTTAGTGAGATGGGACACTGATGGGTCTAATCCAGCCCTTGTTTATCAGGGGAGAAAACAGAATCTCAGAGACGAGGAGTAGCTTGCCAGATTCTTGTGCAGCAAATTGGCACCAAACCAGGGCTAGAACCCTCTTCTGCCCTCATCTCAGGTCGTTCACTCGTTCCCTCCCTCCCTCAAACGTATAAGGCCCAGGAGGTACAATTTTGAGTGAAACAGACCTAGTCCCCTGCCTTTATGGTGCTTACCACCTAACAGGTGAAACCAACATTAATTTTCAAACTTCACATGATATGTAATTACAGACCATGATGTGTTCAGAGAGAAAAGAGCAGAGGCACGTCTCCCTGTCCAGGTGGCCAGGGCTGACTCCAGGAGGTGATGACACTGAGATGTGAGGGGGAAGCAGAGGGGATGGGGAGCCTTCCAAGCAGAGGGAAAAGTTCTGAGGTCAGAGAGAATTAGGCTCAGTGGAGGAACTCAGAGAAACTCAGGGTAGCCAGAGGACACTTAGGGCTCAAGACTGAAAGAACGAGGGGTGGCATTCCTGGAATTCCCCAAGCGCTCCTGGAATCGCCCAGTCTGAATCTTGGATAGCAGGGCTGTGCAACCGAATCATCTTGGGAACTTAAAAACATATTTGTCCCTGCCCCAAACTGTGATTTACCAGGACTGGGGTAAATCCCAGGAATTTGTAATTTTTTTTAAAGTGCCTCCATTTATTCTGATATGCAACCAGGTTTGGGAACTTCTGGCCTACGAGATTTGAAGAAAATGGAAACAATTGAGGTTAAGTGACACACTGGCTTTGAATTCCTTCTTAGACCCTCAGTGTGCTCATTTGTGTGGTGGGAAATGCTTGCTTCATGGGTCTGGAGCAGGGTTACAGCAGATAATATTGCAAAGAACCAAGCTTGGGCCTTGGTACCTCGGTACATGGTCAATATAAAGTGACTATAATTAAATCCAGGCCTCTGGTTTCTAAGAGGGCTATTTTTAGAAGAAGGATTATTTTTATCACTCTGCAAAATGCTGGATTGTTTTCAGGAAACTCTGCATTGCACACCCCCCTAAACCCAGAACAACTCCTGTCCCTTCCAGACTCCAGCCACCCCCCATCCCCTGACTGAGAGCAGGAGATTTAGAGTCAAGGCTGTTCTAAGTCTGTACCTCACCCCCCAGCCCCAGTAATGCTCTATTCCTAGCTGGCCATATGGGTGAATAATCTTTTCCCTAAAAATAGACAGTGGGCACAGGCTCTGTCCAGATTGGATTTCACCTCTTGTTTTTAAGGCTGTCAGTCTGGCAACCAGCACCGAGCTGAATTATCTTCCTGAAAATCTGAAATGATGAGAGGAAGATCTCATTGAATTCTTGGCATTGGAACAGTCATATAGCAAAATCTCCAGATCCAAAAAATTGAGCAAGAGATTTATTTGAACCACAACTATTTATTCTTGCGAAATCAGCATAGACTCTTCTTGCTCTTGGACTGTTCAGCAGGAAGGCGACACCAAGACCATCTAGCACAATGAGGAGAAATGGGGGCCCAGAGTTTGCTTCCAGATTTTGTCGAAGTTACTTTCAGGTCTAATGTCTAGTACCTTCATTCTTCAAGGAGAGAACAAAATGGAGTATAAATGAAAAGGGAAACAGGGAGGATAGGATGATGGGAAGAGGGAGCGAAAAGCCAAAAGGTAATGTCTAAGTTTGAGGTTTGCTCGTCACCTCTCTCTCTGGGCCACTGCTCCAGATTCTGACTGTCTAGGCATCTGTTGATGATGGAGGCTCTTCTGTGCTGGGCCCATCTTCCAGGTCAGCCCCATCCCTAAGGATATTCCTAAGTAAAGGAAGAGGTCCTTTTCTTTATTCCCTCAAACACAATTGTTACAAGATATTTGTGTTCAGCAAACTTTACTGAAGATTTAGAGTGACAAAAGAGGATTACAAGGCAGGACAGGAAAACTTTAAAACTTGACTGTCAGAGTCCACCCAGTGTCCCTAGAGACCATCAGCCATATCTAACCAAAAGGGCGCCCCCTACTGGCTATCTCTCTTCTTGGTCTTATCCTGCCACCATATTGCATTGTTTCTACCACCCTCCCTCCACCCCCTCAGGAGCATGATCGCCTCAAATGCTAATGGTTTCCACGTTTAACCTCAGGAAGATGCTACCGATAATTAAAGTTTTTCCACCAATCCCATATGCTTGGGTTGAAGACTTGCTTCTCTTTCTGCCCTTTGGAAACCACCTGTGGATGCCCTTTATTTCTGGGCCCACAGAACTCAGGATAGTCATACCTGACCTGCAAAGATATGTGCCTCCTTCCCTAGTCACATTCACCTCTGCCCCAGGCCTGGGAATCAAGCAAGTCTGACTTTCTGTGGAACTGGAAACTCAACAGGAAGACTCTTTATCCTAGAACAGCTCCCTCCAAGTACCTCCATGTATTAGAAATGCCTCTAGGTATTAGAAGCTAGTGTCAAACGTGAATCTCTCTTTTCAGCTGACTGTGTCCTACGTGCTGGAAGGATTTTGGGGAAATGGTAATGATCAAAGGAGAAGGCTAATTGTGTCCCTAATTGTGACTTTTTCCTTGCTTGCCACTCAAGTACCATCCCTAATTTGAAATGCATCGCCTCATTTGAAGCAGAGAAGCCAGCACAGGGATTCAGGTATGAAATACTGGGTTGGCCAAAAAGTTCATTCGGTGTTCGATAACGTTCTTGGTAAAAATGAAAAATGTGTCTTTACTTAAAACTGAACAAACTTTTTGGCCAACCCAACAGAATTAGAAAAAAGCAAGCACTAAAAATGCTCATCAATATTTCTGTCAAATAAATGTAATACTTTACAAACATACACACACACAACCAATCTAGGATTCTAAATTCTCATTGACTGACCTCAGTGACTAGGACCAGGTTGTGGTTACCTGGAAATGAAATTGGAGGGTGAGCCTTGAGTTGGTGTTGTGGGAGACACAGCCCATGAAAGGTTAATAGGGTCTTGGAAGCCCTCGGAAGGAGGTTGGTCTCTATACCTCATTGAATAATGACTCCAGCCCTAATTCAAACACAAACAGTATGTTCTACATGTCTCTGGGGTGAACTCGAAGTTTGCTTTAAATGTATCTGAAAATGGGAGTGTTGACTTGAAGCAGATGGGGCTCTGATTAGCCAAGGGCCATGGGGTAGTAGTGGATGATAATCTTATAGTCCCTACAACTGGCTCCAGGAAGCCAGGCCTGTCTAACCATCTCTCTGCAGCTCAGACTCTTGAGCGGGGCTTCACATGTCATCAGAGGTGCTAATGGGAGGGCAGATGTGGCCCATGGATAATTGTAATCCAGACTCCAGCAAGGCCTCCCTGTCCCTCCAGCTCAGGGTCTGTCCTGCTTCTGTTTTGCTTACATCATCCAGTGCAAGGCTTAGCCCCTTCACCAATTTCTACCCTGTAAAATTGAAAACCCACTTGCACCAAGCGTGCCCTGAAGTTAGCCCCTTGAGTGAATATTAAAGTGTGTGGGGCAGGAATCGACTCCCATGCCCACTCCTTCCCTCACTGTCCTCCCGTCCCCTCTCAGGAGGGACTTAGACCCCTTCTGGTCCCTTTTACTTCAGCAACAATCTTCAGTGCTTGGCCATGTCCTTGGGGCCTTACTCTCCCTACTAAGAGGCAGAGCAAACAATTTCTTTCCAAATGTATAGTATTTTCTCCGAGAGGAATAGAATTTCTCCAACTCATTACATAACCATGACTGGGAGATTTGACAAGGGCAAAGGTTTTGGAAGCCCAGAGATTTGACTGATTTTATACAAAAACTGGGGGAGTGAGAAAAAGTTCATCAAGAGAAAAAGTTCACCAAGAGGGCACAAAACTCAAGTTTGGGCCACTGTTGATTTAAAACTGCTGATCAGAAGCTGAACTCTGCTCGATATTATGTAACAACCTAAATGGGAAAAGAATTTGAAAAAGAATAGACACATGGATGTGTATAACTGAATCATTTTGCTGTATACCTAAAACTAACGCAACATTGTTAATCAACTATACTCCAATATAAAGTAAAAAGCTGAAAAAAAGAAAAAAAAGGAAGCTTGTGCTGATATGTTTCTGTGTATCACACCCTTCCGCAGATTGCATTTTACTCAAGTTCCTTTGCAGTCTGGGGTAAAGGCCTGATTTCTTAACGTGAAATCCAGGGATGCCAGAATATTCTCATTTGAACACAGAGGTCACCTAACTGCTTCCTGTTTTGCCTTCATCTTTGACAAGCTAGATTCTGCCGAGGAATCAGCTCTTGTGTTAAAAATGCTTCCAGACTGCCATTTTTTACCCTCTTTTAAATTCAGAGTTTTAAAGTGCTCCCTGTCAGTGATGGGACTGAGGCCACACAGGAAGTAGTCTGTCATTTCCGATTCCCAGTGCTGTCGGTGGCACCAACAGTCAGCAGTTGCTCAGGATTACCTCCTCCCTCTCCTTTGCCTGCTCCTAGCTCTCCGTGCCCTTCTCCGTCATCTTTGCCTTTCAAACCAATTAAAAGCAAGGGGAACATTTTTACCACAACAAAAACAAAGTTCACTTCTAACACTCACACTATTTCAAGGGTTTAGAGATTACTCATAAAGTGGAAAATGGGTTTGACACAGGAATTGAGAAGAATGCTGAAGCATTTTTAACAAAATATGGGACAACAGGTTTGTTGTTGTAGAAGCTTTCTTTCTCAAAGGGATCATTACAATAATAGCTAATGTTTAAGTGATTATAATATTTACATGAATTATTTCATATAATCCTGAGGTAGGATTGTAATTATTCCCACTGTACAGATAAGGAAACTGAGGCTTGGAGAGAATAGGTGACTTGCTTTAAGGTTGCTCACCCAGGACACTTTCAGGGTCAGAAGTCCCACCCCGGTCGTCCAACAAGCGCCCTTGGCCACAGAGCTTCACTGACATTGGATGTCGGTGTCCAAGGCACTGGCCTTCTTGTAAAGAAAGTGTAGAAGGAACTCCTTTTTCAGAGGTGATAGTCTCCAGATTTAAATTACTTTCTTGAAAGTAGTAGAGTTTTCCTTCTCCATCTTCTGCCAACGCTGTCCTCTGCAGATTTAGCGGCTGCTTCCCCCGTTGAACGTTTAACATCACATCCTCCATCCAGTAGCCGGAATGCCCTATTCCCTACAAGTTCTTCTCCTGTAGCTGCTGTTCCCTCTGCCAGGAACGCTCTTCCCCCAGTGGTTGGCACAGTTGGCTCCTTCCCTTGTCGACTCAAATATCCCCTCTGCACAGAGACGTTTGCCTTCAATCTCCCAAACAACGATCATATTTCCCTGTTTCTTTCATGAGAAATGACCTTGCTCATGTGTTTCTCATTCACTGTTAGTCTCCCTCCACAGGAAGGCAGAGCAGGGACCAGGTCGTCTTGCCTCCACTGTCTCCTCCCAGGGCTGCACACAGTGGATACTTAATAAGTATTTGTTGAATGAACAAGTGAATGAATGAATGAGTGAGTACATAAATTCTAATTGGTAGCCAAACCGAAAGCTCTAGGAACATGGTATAGTGACTTTTCAAAAGGGAACACCCCTCCTTCACCTGAGCATGTTAGGAACACGCTAGGAGCATGGAGCATGTTAGGAACATGCTCAGAGCTTCAGAGATAAATGTACGTATTGGTCCCATGAATGGGAAATGACTTTCACGATGAGAGTGTAACTTTACACTGAAAAACTAATCCTCTGTTTTTCTTAGGAATTTCAGAACACAGACCTTGTCTTTTGCTAAATAGAGCTGCCAGCGTTTCTTAAGAGATCCTGTAAGGTGGGAGAAGGTACGAGAAAGGCGAATACATTGTTATACGCAGGCGCACGGCATGATCGGATCTGGGTTTTAGGAAGCTCACCTTGGTGGGGGTGGGGGTGAGAAATTGAATAGGGGCAACGAGAGACCAGGAGAGGGGACAGGTGGCAAGTGATGGGGGTCTGAAGAAAGGCGCCACAGGGAGCTGAAGAGCAGCCGGAGACACCGAGGGAGGCAGCAGCAGAGCCTGGAGACAGACAGGACCTGGGGTTGGGGTGCGCTCCGGTTTCAGTCCTGGGCAACTGGGGCCATGGAGGGCTGGGAGGGAGGTATTTAATTCACATATCCTGCAGACTTTCCTTGGAAGTGTCTCACACTTCCTTCTTTCTCATTCTGGAGGCAACCCGCCCCCCGGCCCATTCTGAGACGCTGCCTCAGCCCTTGACACAGGTCCACCTGCTCAGACACACTTGCACCAGGCCATTTCCAGCCCCAAAGTCAACGAGATTCTCACTTTTCTCCATATGGGTCAGCTTCTCTGGTGCTTTGGGGTCCTCCTGGAACTGACCCTCCTGCAGCCCCCATTGATTTCCTCGTACTGCTCCCCCAGGGCCTCTGCTCCACTCAAGCTGGTTTCCTCAGTCTTGGGGTGAGCTAAGTCCAGCCCAGTCTCTGTGCCTTTGTTCCTGCCCCCTGTCACCTAGCACAGCCTTTCCTTCCATCTCCCATCTCAGTTCTTCAAGGCCCCCGTCAAGTCCTGCTTCCACAAAGTTGCCTGCATCTCTCCCCTTATCTCAGCGGCTGACCTCAGCCCATGCCCCACAGAACAAGTAATCCGACAGGGACTCCCTCCCTCATTTCCTGTCTCCAGATAAACCCAGATGTACCCTAACTGCATCTAAATCCATCATCTCTCCCTTCCTTCCTCTGGCCACCTGTGCTCCATCAACTCTGGAGCCCGTCACCTCTCACTATCTCAGGACCTCTCTCCCTTCCTCCTTGCTACTGGTCCATTCCCAGGCACATTCGACAAACCAGTATCTCTAGTGTTTGGATAAACTTTTCCTTGCCCCTCCCATTCCGCTCTAACTGTTCCCACAAATTCTCAGCTCCCCCTCACAGCATAACTTCTAAGAGGAGTTGACTAAGTCTCCACCTCTTCCATTGCATTCTCTCCTCAACCCACTCCAGTTGGTCTTCCAGCCCCACATGTCCCTGAAGCATCTTTTTTTTTTCTGTGGTACGCGGGCCTCTCACTGTTGTGGCCTCTCCCATTGCGGAGCACAGGCTCCGGACGCACAGGCTCAGCGGCCATGGCTCACGGGCCCAGTCACTCCGTGGCATGTGGGATCTTCCCGGACCGGGGCACAAACCTGTGTCCCCTGCATCGGCAGGTGGACTCCCAACAACTGCACCACCAGGGAAGCCCCCTGAAGCGGCTTTTGTCAAGATCATCAATGACCTCTAGCTTGACAAATCTATCAGTTATTTTTTGGTTCTCATCTTATGCAACCCCTTATCAATATTCCACACTACTCTTTCCTTCTTGAAACATTCCTTATACCACTGTTCTGGTTTCCATCTTACTTCACTGAACTCTTTCTCTGTCCCATTTGCTGCATTATTTTTTATTTGAACTCCTAGAAGTTTATCTCCCCTTGAGAGATCGGTTCTAGGCCTAATCTACATACTTTCTTTGGATAATCTCATTCAGTTCACAACTTTAAATACTCTTGACTTGGCAGCAACTCTCACATTTGCATCTGCAGCTCATCTACTTTCTCCAATTCCAAATTCATGTCTGTCTGCCCACTTTTCCACTTTGATATCCAGTAGGCATGCCAAATTTGACAAGTCAAAACTGAACTACTGATTCTCCCATCCTCCCTAAAAATGCTTCTCCTCCAGCCTATCCCATCTTGGCAAGTACCACCATCATCCACCCACTAACTTTCCCTCTCCCCTCACACCAAATCATTTAAGGATTCCTGCTGACTCAGTCTCGAGATATTTTTTCCATCTCCACTGCTAGCACCCTAACCTGGGTCCTCACCATCACTAGCCTGGATTCCTGCAAAAGCCCTAACTGTCCTCCCAGCTTCTAGCCCCACACAGTCCATTTTCTACAGATCTTCCAGAATCATATGTACAAAAAACAAAACTGATGCCACTCCTTGGATTTCAACCACCCAAGATTTCCCATTGTACAAGGAAATTTTGTATCCTGGCCACACACCCTACATGATATGGCCTCTGTTGATGTTCTATTATTGTGACCTTTCCTCTCTCTACTCTAGCCATGCTTGCCTTCATCTTATTCTTCCATCTTCCATCCAGGACCATCTTCAAACTTGGTCCTGACTCAGGGCCTTTGAATTTGCTTGTCCTTCTGCCTGGAACACTCTTCCTCTACATATGCCCATGGTCTGACCTTCCTTGTCTCTCAGGCCCCAGCTTACATGTATGTTTCCCAGAGAGATTTTCCCTGATCATCCATCTAAAGGACCACCTGGCCACTAAGCACCCGATTTTACTTTCATTAAAGACTTGTCACTTGTGATACTTTATTGTTGGTTTGTTTTTGTCTAGCCTACTCCACTAGAATAAACATACTGAGAGGCAAGCCCTCAGTAGGTTTGAGGGGCTCACAGTCTGCTGTTCTAAACGAGGAGGCTGTCCTCACTCATCTCAAGAATGCGCCAATCAACATGACCAACAGTACGACCTCAGCCAAAATGCATGTGGCCTGAGTTAATAGCTATGAGTTCAAGATGGTGAATAATGGGTTTTGATAATAGATACACGAATGGCCTAACTTCCAGATTAAGCTTTTCTATAGAATGGGTAAGAGGCAGACAGATCTGGGTTTTTATTTCATCAGCTGTGTGACATTTATTAAATCACTTACCTTATAGAGCCTCAGTTTATTAACCTGTAAAATGGGGTTGCTGATATTAACTGTCTATTGGATTGTGAAGATTGAGACAGTGCTTGTATTTCTCTTAACACAGTAAATCCTGGGGAAACCGTTAGCAGTTAATAATATTAGTTTTTATTTTTTGTTTGCTTTAAATAGTTAATAATATTATTATTTTATTCCTCCAAATGGAGATGAGCCATCTCTCAAATCACTGGAGTCAAGATGGAGCTTTTTAAGAAATAATGTTAGGACAACTGGGTAGCCATGTAGGAAAAATAATATTAGTACGATATCTTACACCACACACAAGAATAAACTCCAAATGGTTGAAAGATCTTAACATAAAAAATGAAACCATACAATTACTAGAAGAAAACAGGGTGAATTTCTCTATAATCTTGGCACAGAATAAAAGTTATCTATGATTTAAAATCCAGAGGCAAGAAAAGATTGATAGATTTGATGACATAAAAACAAAAAAAATTTGCATGGCAAAATACCTTGTAAACAAAGTTGAAAGACAGCTAACAAACTGGGAGAAAATATTAGTGACATATAGCACAGACAAGGGATTACTATCCTTAATACGTAAATAACTCAAAAAAATTGAGGGACCAAAAACCAGAAAACTGGGAAAGGACATAAACAGACAATTCACACAAAAAGGATATAAATGTGGTCCTCAAATGAAAAAAAAAATGACTAACCTCATTCAAAATTAGAAAAATGTAAATTAAAACACAGATACCATTTCTCACTTACCAGACTAACAGAAATTGAAAGGCATGATAATACATTCTCTAGGCAAGACTGTGGGTAAACAGGAACACATGCATGGTGGGAATGCTAATTGACATGACCCCATGGAGGAATATTGGGCAATAACTAACAGAACTACATGTGTAATTACCCTTTGACCCACTCCTGGAAATCTACCATGAAGATATACCTCCAACATCATGAAAATACATATGAACAAGGTTACTCAAAATAGTATTATTTGTAATTGTAAAACATTGGAAACAACCTAAATGCCTATGTATAGGAGAGTGGTTGAATAAACTGTGGTACATCCACACAATGGAGTGCTATGCAGCTATGAAAAATGAGGCAGAAAAATCTCTACAAAGTGATTTGGAGTGATTCCTAAGACACACAGTTAAGGAAAAAACAAAGTGCCATAGAATATGTCTAGCATGAGACAGAAGGGGATAGAACAAAATACACATGTATCTGCTCATTGGTGCAAAAGAAATATAGGAAGGATAAACCAGAAAGTAAAGAGATTGGTTACCTACAGGGCATGGATAGAAACTGGGGTGAAAGGAGGAAGGAAATGGGATGGGTGAGAAGGGATGAGGAAGAAGCATCACTTCTCTCAATATACTTTTTGTAGAACTTTGACTCTTAGAATCATGGAATGCTTCAAGTACCCCTCTCCTCCTCCACTTAAATCCAACCAGAATATGGGATTAACCCAAAAAGGAATACAAATAGCAACAAACAAACCTAACAACATTTCAGGTGACTATTATAATCACACTGAAGGCGACGGGGAAGGAAGGACCTTAACACGACTTCAGAAAACAGTATCCTGATGAATATGGTAGTAAGACCGAAGACAAATAGAACCTTATATAAATAGAACTTCATATAAATGCCGTAGCCTGGTTCGTAAAAGTGTGTCTCACAGCACCATGGGTTGGCAATTCTGAAACTACTTTCTGTGTATACTCGGATTGAACAAATATATAACTCTATTGTGAATAATGAGAGCCATATTTCTCACTATCAGAGAAAAATATTACAAATAATGAAAGGGGAAGAGCTATAATGAAGCTGGTCATGTTAGATTAGAATTGGATTAGATTAGAATTAGATTTCAGTATGAAATCATGCTTTAAAATAAATCGGCTTTACTGAAGTGTAATTAACATACAATAACCTGTACATATTTAAAGTGTGCAATTTGGTAAATTTTGACATGTACACATCCATGAAACCATCACCACAGCAAGATAGTGACTATATCTATTACTTCCTCCAAATTTCTTCATACCCTTTTGTAATCCCTCCTGACCACTCTTCCCTACCTATACTGCACCCCCATTCATAGGCAACCACTGATCTGTTTTCTGTCACTATAGATTTGTTTTTCTAGAACTTCATATAAATAAAATCATATTCCATCTGGTTTCTTTTGCTCAGCATAATTATGACAGGTATCAAATCGTTTATTCCTTTTTATTGCTGAGTAGTATTCCAGTCTCCCATGCAAACGGCAATCATTTGTAGCATTTCCCCCCTTCTCCTTTTTTAAACCTACAAGCTCTCACTCTATGTCCCCACTCTGGCCAACGCTCTCTCATAACTCAGAAATGGAAACAGTTCACAAATCTTACCTTCAGAACTTGCAACTTTTAACTTTCCTTCAACATTTGATGAGCAGCCTGGCAAGAGGAGGTAAACAGATGTCAAAAGGTCTTTTGACCCCCTGAAGCATGGGTGTTCTGGTAAATGTTCAACAATCAGCTATCAAAAAAAAAAAAAAGCCCTGATTTGTAGCATTTGCCATTTTCCATGGTATAAATACTCCTACCATGCAGATGTGAAGCTAAGACAGTGCCACTGAATGGGGTTCTGGGAAGGGATGTGTGGCACTGGCTGTGCAGGGAAGCCAGCTCCAGCACACTGCTGCCCTGAGGTCTGCTAGGATCCCTTCCATCCTCTAGAGAAGGTCAGGATTCCTGCTGATGCCAGTACTGCACGTGGAGGGCCCTGAATCTCCCATTCTCAGGGCCACCTTAGGCTCTAGGGTTCTGATTCTACACAGGCTGAACCTGCTCCTCACCACACGGAAGCAGACAAGGAAACACCCATTTCTGCAGTTTCTGCAAAGAAACCCCACTCATAGAAACAATTCTCTATCAAGGTTTCAAGCAGGTATGGGGAGCACACGGGCACTTGCAGCTGGAGATTTTCCCTGGGCACTTGGAATCACTTAGCCCCAGGCTCTGTCGGCATCTTGCTGACCCTCTTTCTGTCCTTCTCTCCTCTCGGCCCCCTGCTTTCTACCCCACAGAAGGCAGCTGAGCCTCTGCTTTGTGTCCTAGCTGAGGCTCCTGCCCTTCTGGCCTTACTTCCCACCCAAAGTGTTTATAAAGGTATCTAAGCAAATAAAGACATTTCCTCTCTAAAAAACAAATGTTGGTGTCTGCTATAAAAATAAGTTTAATTCTATGAGCCCACATTTTTTGCCCTCTCTGAACCTCTGTGCTCTGATCTGCAAAATGGGCACAATAATATCTACTTATAGGGTTACAGTAAATTAGAAATGAGATTATATGTATAAAGTATAGCTCCACCCCTGCAAATAGCTGGCCTCCAATAATTCTAGTCCCCTTTGACGTCCCTCCCCTTGACTTAGAGGGTTGAATGTAACCTCCTTTTGTCCAAAGATAGATGATGGGGAAGCTGGCCTGGGCAGCCTTTCTGCTACCTGCAGGAAGCATTTCGGAGACTATAGGAAGGCCTGCTGGAGCTGGAAAGCTTTTCCTTCCCTGAAGCCTGAGAGCAAAGTCAGGAGAAGAGATCAGGGCAGCTTTGTCTCTCTAAGCTTATGTGTAGTAAGAGGGCCTCAGACCCACAATACATGACAAAACGTTATTACTCATTCACTCCACAGCATTTGTGATCCCTTGCATTATCAAAGGCATGAGGAGAGTTGCTATTACGCAGAATCTTTTTTTTTTTTTAAGGCACATTCTGGGCTCTACTAGCTCTCACCGAGACAGCCCACCATACCACCTCCTACAGTGGTCAGTGAGGCACAGACTCAGGTTCAAATCCCAGCCTCACCGCTTAGCAGCTGTGTCGTCAGTTCAACTTTCCGAACGTCATTTCCTCACCTTCAACTCCCCTCCCACTTTCTGCAATGCTGCACGACCATTAAAAGCCACATTGCACCTTTCTCTACCATCTATTTTGTGAATCTTCTAGAAGTTCCTTTTAGATCCTCCCTGGATAATCCAGCCTGCTTTTTAAGTTCATCTGAAGCACAGAGGCCAATGCATGGCATCCAGGGAGCTGAGCAAGAAGCAAGGGAGAGTGAACAGAACACTGTTCTATCAGGAACAGAAGCCCCAGTGGCTTCAGAAGGATGGGCCAGCATGTGGGGCCAGTGCTGGATGTGTCATATCAGACCCTCCTGCAGCGCTGAGCAACCCTCAGTGGGTAGGGATTGTGTATTCCAGAGGCTCAGCTGAGTCCAATGCTGGGGGTAAGGGGGGCTGACACTGGGAATCCCAGCACCACTGGCCTGGCCTTTGCTGCCTAACAGACAAAGTAGGCTGTCAGACCCAGCTCCATTTCTCAACACTAAGCAAACCACTCAGAGATAGACGGGTTAGCTGGCCAGATCCAGCTTTTAGGCCACCGGTTTTCAGCATAAAGGAAACTGTTCCTCAGCACAAATCATTAAGGAACTGATAACAATCTGTTGCCAAGGTAGCTATTCTTCCAAGATGCTCAAACAGAGAAATTACTCTGATTACTCAGATAGTCAATAGTGATGTAATTTTGAACCCAGTGGTTATCTGGCATCAAGTCAAAAAAGCCCAGCCAAAAGCCCATGCACATTTTTTTTTCTTTGCTTGCAATTTTCCTAAGAGCCCAGGCATGGGAACCTTGTCCACACACCCCAGCCCTTACAGCCAGAGGCAGCAGCAGTATTTGTCATCATGCCTGGGAAAGAGAAGAGGTCCTTTGTGGAACAACTCGAGAAGGCTCCCATGCCAGTCTCCTCTTCCAGCTCTTGTCAATGCTCCCTGCAGAGGGGAGCCCAGAGAACAGCCTGTCAGCTCTTTTCAGGGCTGAGAAAGTCAGGCTTTCTGTCGCCTTGGCTGGACTGAGGGACTTGGATCACTGGTCGGCAGCCCAGGATTTACACAGAGAGGAGCAAAGAGGGATGGGAAACATCAGACCTTTCACTGATTGAGAATCAGGGACCCGGAGCTGGAAGAAACCTTCCAATCACCCCACTCCCTTGACTGATGAGAAATGGAGCCCAGAGAGAGTCACACAGCTCAGCGCCGGGGGCTCCCGCCTGCCCAGAGCCAGGAGGTCTCAGTGAATCAGGCATCTAGCCCGGCATCTCCCTTCCCCGGACAATCCACCGCATCAGCCCAGCCTCTGTCGCCCGACTCCTCAGAGCCACACTGTGATGCTCCTGACTCTGCTGTCCCCCAATAAAAGAGCATATTCATATCCAAACTCCTTTCCCACCTCCATCCAGCCGTCCAAGCAGTCCGTCTCCAACACGGTCCCCAGCCAGTCCTTTCTAGCTCGTGTCAGTAGGGATGCAGATTCCCAGAAGAGCAACTCCAAACTCTTCAGAATATCATTTCAGACGCTGCGATCATGGAAAGAGTAAAGCCAGACAAGGGCTCGAAATCCACCTCCACCACATTCTTACACTTCATATTGGTCAAGTTATCTATTTTTCTGAGCCTCAGTGAGCTCACCAGTAAAATGGAGATGGTAAGATATACCAAGGAAGGTTTTAAGAACTAAATGAGAGCCTATGGAGTGCTCGCAGCATTGTGACTCTGCCTGGTGACTGACAGCTGCTTCTCTTTGGAATCTTCCATCTTACCAGGCAGGCCCAGATCTCAGTGGGTCCCTGCAGGACCCTTCACTTTGGCCATTACTGTCTGCTCTCTTTGGTGATCTTGCTGTAACTGTTTTTCAGTCCAAGTAAATGCAGTTCCTGAAACGCTTCCTGCACACCTACTGTGTGCAGGCCCGCCTTGAGTGCTGGCGGTGTGGCAACCGCTCGGCTGCAATTCCTGTCCCATGGATGCTCACGGCCCAATGGGAGGGCAGAGCAGCAACTCCACAGGGCAGAGGGGGTTATAGGTGACATACAAATATGACCTGGAGAAGTCAGAGGAGGGGTTGGGTGCTTCATGGTTTGAGTGTTATCTAAATGCCTCTCCTGTTCCAGAAGGAACCTGGTTCCCCTTCCCATGCCAGAGATCCAGGCACCTGGGCTGGGAGCAAGGACTGCTCTGTCTGGCCCCCCAGCATGGAGCCCAGGCTTGACAGTATCTGAGGGGAAGCCTGAATAGAGAACCAAAGGACCGTCAGCCATGGGCCATGCTCCCCAAACCTGCCAAGAGTCTGAGGCAGGGATTCACTTGCTTTATTGCGGGGATGCTTTCAAGACAAGGGGAGAGAGGGAGAGAGGGAGGGTAAGGCAGGTGATATAGTCTCAGCTGGCATCTGGCTTCAGCCTTCCCAGAGGGTGCTTTGGAGTAAGAATTGCAGCACAGAGCTGATTTCACCATGAGACAGAGGCCACACTTTTGTACTCTGTCGCTGTCAGGCATTAGACGGGCTTGTGGGGGAGGCAGGTTGGTGGACACCCCTGGGTGAGGTGGCTTCTGCCGGGCTGTGGACAACTCTGGAGGGAAGGGGGGCAGATCTGAGCCCTCAGCAGCCCACAGCTGGAGGATGGGTGCCCTGGCCACTGCCCTATCCAACTGGAGGTTTTAGAACAACAAAAGAAAAGAGACCCTGAAATGCTAGTGTGTCTGTGTGTGTGTGTGTGTGTGTGTGTGTGTGTGTGAGAGAGAGAGAGAGAGAGAGAGAGAGAGAAAGAGAACCAGAGAGAAGACAGTAATTCTAACAGCTAACGTTTACTGAGCTCTCAACTGTATACTTGTACCAAGCCTTTGATAAATATACATTTTATAACTACAACCTCATTTAATCCTCTCAAAAACCTTATTAAAGTATACATTTTGTATATAAGGAAACTGAGGCTCAGAGAGGTTAAGTCAGTTGTCTAAGGGCACACAGATAGAAAGGCCAGTGCTGGGAGTTGAACTCAGATCTGGATTACTCTACAAATCAAGCTCTCAACCCCTGCCACGCTGCCTACTAAGGCTGCCAGGCCTATTTGGACAGGCAGCTTTCAAGAGGGGTCTTGGGTGGTAACACAGATGAACAGAGGCCTCAAGCAACCTTTCCAGTTCCAAAGCTGGAGTCACTCTGACTCTCCTTGCTCTCTCTTTCCTCCCAGCCATCCATGGCCAAGTCTTGTCTCATGGACCCCTTCAGCCTCCCCGTCATCTGTCCCTTCTCTCTGCCCCTGGTCCGCAGCAGCTCAGGCCCCGTTCCCCTCCTAGCTAGAGCTGCACTGGCCTCTCCTACTGGGTCTCTCCTCCCGGCTCATCTCTCTCCCTTCCAGCCGTGTGCACAGCCTCACCAAACTCATCTCGAAAACCCAGCTCCAATCATGTCAATTCCTTGATAAGGCCTTTCACTAACCCCCATCGCCTGTTGCAGTAAGCACACTCACCTCAGCCTGGCATTCAAGGCCTCCAAGATGTGGCCCCAAATGTAACCCCAACCTCATCTCTGCTGCAGGCAAATGGATGATTTCCCCCCATCCCTGCAGGCTCCTGTCACTGTGGGCTGCTCTCGCTCTGCTCTCACTGTGATGTGGCCGCTCCCAGGACATTCGCCTGATGAAATCTGACCATTTTAGAATTAAATGAGACTTTAGAAATTAAGACAAAAGTCTAATTTTCCAGGTGAGAAAAATGAGACTCAAAAATATATATTGATACATGACGACAGCTATTAGCATGAAGGTGCACCATATGTACTCAGGTAGCATGTACGTGTGCACACATACACACGCTCACACACACATTCACTCTCCGTCTTTATCCTTCAGTTCTTGCATGCATTTCACTCTGGACCCTTGCCGCTGGGGCTGGCTGTCCCCCAGCTGGTTTAATGAAGAGCACATGGTCTTCCTGGTGAGAGGAGAGACTAAGATATGGAAGAGAAATCTCAGGAATGGAGATTGGATCACAATCATGGTCCCAGCCCTGACTGTGTATTAGAATCATCTGAGAAGCTTTTAAAATTCTCAGTGCCCAAGCTGCAACCCAGACCAATTGTACCAGAAGCCTGGGAGTGGGATCCAGACATCAGTTTTTTGTTTGTTTGTTTTTTACAAGAAAAGAGTGTCCACTGCTGTGTAGCACAGAGAACTCCACTTCGCTGTACAGTAGAAACCAGCACAACATTGTGAAACAACTGTACCCCAATTAAAAAGAAAATGGTGGAAAAAAAGTATCCAGAAACAAAAACTTCAACTTGAACAAGAAACAAGAGAACCACCAAACTCTGCATCCTGTTCTAGAAACTCAACCAACATTTTGTTTGCAAATCATTTATTGATCATCTACTATGTGCCTCGGATACCCAGGCCTTGAGACTGGAAGCTGGTGCCTGAGGACATGGAAATGAAAGGACACAGACTCTGACCTGAAGGAATGCCAGTCCATGGGGCAGGTGCTCACATCAAGCAGCCAGCAAGTCCCACACCAGAGGCACGCCTGGGGAATCTGGGAAAAGAGGAAGTAATGAATACTCTTTCAGGAAAAGACTGCACAGAAGGAGTTGACTCAACCTAAGTCTTAAAAGATGAAGCTGGAGAGAAGGTTCCCAGGCCAAGGACCAGCATAACAAAGGCCCATGGATGTGTGTTTTGCACCCTCACTGCAGGAGCAGTCCGTGCTCCAAGGTGGCTCTGCTGAAGGTTTTGACCTTTTTCCACCCAAGCACCCCCACTGTGCCTTTTTAAGGACTCCTGCTTCCATTGGCTTTCTAAGGCAAACCCTGCTTATCTCCTTTCCGATTTGTATAGACTCTTTATTGCACTCTTAGCCTGCAATCTCACCTACAGCTTAACAGCTACAGGCATACTTCAGGGATATTGTGGGTTCGGTTCCAAACCACTGCAATAAGAATACCGCCATAAAGCAAGTCACGTGAATTTTTTCTTTCCTAGTGCATACAAAAGTTATGTTTACACTATAGTCAATTAAGTGTGAAATAGCACTGTGTCTTTACAAAAATACATACCTTAATTTAAAATACTTTATTGCTAAAAAAAAAATACTTCATTGCTAAAAAGTGCCATCATCTGAGCTTTCAGTGAGTCATAACCTTTTTGCTATAGTAACAAAGATCACTGATCACAGAACACAATGAAGAAGTTTGAAATATTGTGAGAATTACCAAAATGTGACACAGACATGAAATGAACAAATGCTGTTGGAAAAATGGCGCTGATAATCTTTCTCAATGCAGGGTTGCCACAAACTTTTAATTTGTAAAATCACAGTATCTGCGAAGTATGATATAGTGAAACAAATCAAACAAGGTATGCCTCTACTATAAAACTCTGTGTTTTCAAACAACAATCATTTTATCACAGCTTAAGATTGTGTTTGCATCTGAACCGCGTTCAGCTGGTGGGTCTTCTGCTCCATGTGGTGTCCACTTAAGTCACCCAGGGGTTCATAGCTGGCAGATAGGCTGGTGTGGAGGGTCCAAGACAACTTCATCCACAGATGTGGCACTGTGGTAGAGCTGGCTGGAAGCTGGAGGGCCTAGATGTAGGCTTTCTAGCATGGCAATCCCAGAGTAGTCTGTCTTCCTACATGACTCAGGGCCCCCAGAAAGAGTCCCAAGATTGAGGAGATAGAAGCTGCCAGTGTCCAAGCCCAGGTGTTACTCGCACCAAATCAGTCACAGAGGCTGCTCAGCGTCAAGAAAGATCTTATCTCTCTGGGAAAGGAATGTCCAGGAATGCATGGATATCTTTAGTCTGCCCCAGCCTTACCCCCATTTCCAGATTAAGCTCCCCAATTTAACAGTCCTCAGTTACCCCAAAAACAGTTACAGTCGTTTCCCTCTGCCAACAGGATAAATTCCAAATTGCTTATGTTGGATCCATGGGCCTTCAACATTTGACACAAAACATCTTTCCAATGTTGGGAGACACTTCTCCAAGGGTCTCTGGCACTCCTGCACATCTTGCCAAGGCCTTGGTCTCTCTTTAACTGGTCCCAGGCTGTTTCTCCTGCTTGCGTTTGCAGCAAGCACCCTTGAGAGATGAGATACTGTCTCTCTCTCAAAGAGCAGGCTGCTGTAAGGTGGTGGGCTCTCAAGGCCCAGGATCCCTTTCCTGTGTGTCGCCCACCTGTATGGCCCCTGTGGGCCTTGGGGCTCAGAACCGATGTGACTGTGCCGACACTCTGGATCTTGCTATTGCTACAAGTAATAGAGTCCTTGGTCCCCAACTCAGGACTTGTGTGTCTTCTGTCAGCATCCACACACTGGGGCAGGCTAACTCAGCTGCTTGCAAGCAGGGAAAATCTCAACCCCTTCCCAGCCCTTGGCATCCAGCACGTCACCACCACTTCCAGCTACCGCAGGCTACTTACTGCACCCACAAACATGTAGAAAATTCCTACCTTAGACTTCTACTGCCACCGAGAATATCCATAGGTCTCTCCTCTGTCTCATTTCTTTCCACTGGCAAAGCCAAGTTGCACCTCGTTACTTTTCACTCACGTCAGGTGTTTTCACAGCACTCCCTGCCTCCAGCCTCTGGTTGGTGGTTCCCACAGCAAAGTCTGCGAAGCCCTTTATGATCAACCCTTTCAGCTGTTAGGGCCTCGTCTCTGAGCACTCTTCACTGCAGCAAAACCAAACTTCTCTCTTTCTGGAGCACTTTCATGCTGTTCCTCTTGCCTGGAATTATCCTTCACTGTCTGTCTGACTCATTCTTCAAGGTCCAGTTCCAGAGACACTTCCCCCAGAAAGCGTCCCCTGTTGTCTAGCTAGCTCAGTTGGGGGTCCCTCCCCCTCCCCTGCCTGCTCCCCCCTGCACAGCACACACGGCAGCATTAACTAGTACCATAAGCGTTAGGCTGAGTCTGCTCTTCCAGTATTGTGAGCTCCTTGGAGGCAAGAAACCAATCTTGCTCATCCCCATATCAGTGCTTAGCTGGGGTGATGCTCAGAAATATTTCTTTAAAAAAGAATGAATGGGGCTTCCCTGGTGGCGCAGTGGTTGAGAGTCCGCCTGCCGATGCAGGGGACACAGGTTCGTGCCCCAGTCCGGGAAGATCCCACATGCCGCGGAGCGGCTGGGCCCGTGAGCCATGGCCGCTGAGCCTGCGCGTCCGGAGCCTGTGCTCTGCAATGGGAGAGGCCACAACAGTGAAAGGCCCGCGTACTACAAAAAAAAAAAAAAAAAAAAAATTCCCAGAGGACTGGTTTTCTTTATGACAGCATATATGGGGACGTCCCAGCGTTTCTCACGTGTACACCTTGAAGGTCAAGATAATATCTCCTTGTTCAGATCAATCTTAGATCACTTTGGAGTTTTTCTAGCTTTCAATTTTGTAGGTACATTATTTAAACCCCCTAAAAACCTAACCCAAGGATAGCAAGAAGAGCTATGGAGTATGTTAAATTTTATTTGGATCAATGGACAGATTTCCAACCAGCTCTGAGCACATGTTAATTTGCATTTCTATTTCTAATATAATAACCAAATCAATCTCCTAGGAGAAGAGAAGGGTACTTTTTCTCACCTCTGTCTATTCACCACCTCTGAGCAGGGGTGAATTTAGTCAAGATTCAACAAATATTTATTGAGCATCTAATAACATTCCCACCCCCAGGCACCTGGCCAGTGTCCCAGGCAGTGCATTGGCAGGGAATGGAGCTCTGCTTTTATTTATAGGTTGGAGAGGGAGTGGAGTCCCCACTGCAGCACTGACATGCAAGCTTCCTAGCAGTTAATCAGAAAATTCTGAGAATCCAAAAAGATCGTGAACAAACATATGGATTGATGGCCTTTGACAGCTATACTTCAAATGTGGTTTGTCCCACTCTTTCTCCACTCTTCACAGCACATTTCTCCCAGAAGCAGTCTGGAACGTTCAGCAGCTCAGTTCAGAGAAGGGCTATCCACAGGCAGCACTGGAGGGTGGGAAGAGTGTAAACGGTCACTGGGCAGAGCTGTGACCCAAGCAACAAGGCAGAGGAAGAGTCCTGTGAGGAGAGAGCGGGGCTTTCTTGTCAAGTCACTTTGAATCTCTTTCCAATTCTAGTTTAGTTTCTTGAGAAAAGATAGACGTCTCTGCTATTTTCTCACACCCAGTGTATAAGATGGAAAATAGCAATATACCAAAGTTAGAGTCCAGTCAATTTCACCCTGATCACTGTGAGGTTCTGTGGCCTGAGACCCAAGATCTGGATGTAGCTGGTAAAATCTGGAGAAAGTGATGTTTCAGTTAAGAGCGGTAGTGTGGTTCAGGGTTAAAAATGTGGTCTTTCAAGTCAGAGAAGGACTCTGGTTCTACTTCTGCCACCTACCAATAGGGTGATCATGAGTGTGCAAGTTATAGTTCCTCTTTGAGCTAATTTTTCTCATCTGTAATCAGAAACGATAAAACTACCTCTCAGAGTCATTATGCTTGCACCATGTGATAAATTCTACCCCTCCTGAAATTCCTACTCTTCTTGACATAGCCCTCAAACATTAATGTGACCTTCCCTGATACACCCCCCAACCCCAAGAGGAGGTGTGCAGGCCTCTGATCTGCCTTCCTTTCAGGCTCCTTTATCAAACAAGACAAGTACCTGATTCCTTTCATCGCTGTATGATGGGCGGTATTGTGACCGAACCATGATCGTTTTGCCTGACGTGCAGCAAGCCGAGATACTGAGACACTAAGGTTTGCAGCAAAGAGAGGGTTTACGCTTAAGCCATGGGGTATTTATGAGATAAAGAATAAAGCAGCAGGGCGGTCTGAGGCGTGGAGAGCGTGGGGAGAATAGTGAAAGGTGATTGAAAAAAGGTGCGGTAATTGTCATTCTGTCCAGGTGTAACTAAGCTACAGGTTTCTGCACGTTCAAAATGGAGGCGCTTAGCACGATCTGAGGGTGGAGTTTTGGGCCCTCTGACGCCAAAAGGTCACTGAGCTGACACTCACGCATGCCCAGTTGGAGGGTTGGTGGTCTTAACCGGTCTTAACCAGCTCAGCTCGAACTAGACACAGCTGACTCCACATTCCTGGAAAACAGCCCAGGCAAATATCTTATTAGCCTACGTGCTACTTGGAGGACATGCAAGTCTTTTGTAGCAACAATTAAAACAACCTTGATTAGTGAAGGCAGGTTACAGGTGAAATGGATTTAACTAATGATTACCCAGGGTTTCAGTATGTTTTCTCTCTCCTCCCACCCCTAACCAGCTAAAGATAATTTTGTCATTTCCTACTCAGATTTTCCCTCTTCCCTACTCCATAAAGAGTTTAGACCCCACTCACCACAACTAGAGAAAGCCTGCTCGCAACAACGAAGACCCAAAGCAGCCAAAAATAAAATAAATTAAAAAAAAGAGGTTAGTCTTTACTAACCAAGTTATAAAATGTTTGTGTTAACCCTGGAAACAGGGGTAGAGAGAAACAGGCCCTGAACTGTAGGAGGAAACTAGGCATCAGAAAGAGCTCAAAGGGAATTTGACAAGTGAGATGCTCTGGAGCATCTATTATCTGATAGGAAATAGACAAAAGAGATTTTGGAAGGGTTTGAGGAGTTATGAATTTGTTTCCCATTAATGTTCCTTAATTCCAGAGGTGGTCAGGGAGAAGCCTGGACAGGGTTCTGTGTGAGAGTCAGCTTCCCCCCGCTCTCCTGTCCCAGAGCTCCTGCCTTCTCAGTGAGGGTCCTGCACTTACCACATTTATGTGGCAGAAGAGGGAGATTTATTTTGGATATCAAAACAAACAGTGATCCCAGAAGGTTGCTGAACTTGGGGATAACTGGGAGCCCCAACTGTCTCCAGCAGTTTGTGCTCTGATATTCTCTCTTCCCTTAATATCTTCCCCTTTCCTCATTTCCATTTTTTACATCTTGTGTCTTTATTTTCAAGGAAATGATATATTTCTTCTCAGCACAAACTTGGTCTCTGCTTTTTATGTTTATCTTTCTTTTTCTGTTGTCTCTCAAGATGAACAAAGTAGCTGCCACCCAGTCCATCATTTCCCCAGAGGGAAGTGTCCTGGCCTGGACACTAATGCCAACCATGAAACAAACACTGAGGGAGCACCTACTTGGGGCATCCCCAGGCCAGGCAGTGGGCATGAAGTAGTTGAAGATATGCTTCAAGAGTCTGTCTAATAAATCATAGTTTTAACCTCCTCTTTGATCCAAAAGTTTTAGGTGAGGGGTGTGTGTGTGTGTGTGTGTGTGTGTGTGTGTGTGTGTGTGTATTTCATAGCACAAAATAAGGAAGTGAAAAGACGCCTCTGTGGTCTTCTTCAAAGTCCATAACCCAAATCTAATCATGAGAAAAACATCAGACAAACCCAAATTGAGGGATATCCTACAAAATACCTGACCAATACTCTTCAGAAGTACCAAGGTCATGAAAAGCAAGGACAGACTGGTAAAATCCTAAAAAAAAAAAAAAACAATCTGTAGTTTAGTTATTAGGATCACACCAGTGTGAATTTCTTATTTTTGACAAATATACCATGGTTATACAAGATGTTAACATGACGGTAAGCTGGATGAAGGGTATATGGGAACTCTCTGTACTATCTCTGCCACTTTTCTGTAAATTTAAAATTATGACAAAATTTAAAAAAATTAATAAGAGAATGCATAAAAATGAATCAGTAGTTAAGCAAATATTCAAGCTGGTATAATCCTATTTGGAGTTTTTTTCCCCCTAATAATCAGTAAAACAGATTGAAAAAAAAGACTAGACACATCCATAGCAAAATGTTAATAGATGTTAGTGCAAGATAGTGATAGATAATTTTACTTTTGTTTCCTGCATTACTCAATTTCCTTCCATGAATATATTTATTATTAACTTTGTAATAATTGTTTTAAAAATAAAACATTATTTTACAAGTCATGTGGAGAAAAAGTGACCTACACTCTGTCTGTGGACCCGAGAAGGCCCAGAGGCCAGAAGATGCACGCATTATAATTCTGTCTGGAGCTGAGGAGAAATGAGACGAAGCCCTGGAGAGAAGGGAGGGAGCTTTCCAGGAAAGTGGAGCATTGGAATGCAAAGCTTGTTCAGGCTCTGACACATTCAGGGGGACACAAAGGCCTTCAGCACTTTTGGCAGTAAGTGCTCTCCCTGCATGAGCAAGAAAAGCATCTCGGCGGAGTCAGTCACCTCTCTCTGGGTCCTCCCTGCTGACAGTCAGGATGCAGGAAATGTTTTCCAGGTTTGAGTGGCCTGTTGCCAATCACTGAAAGGGAAATAGCAGGAATGTGGTCTGGCTGCCTGGTGTGAACAGGGCAAATGCACATGTGGGTGGCGGGCAGGGCAAGATGGCTCTATTCACTGGAGGCGATGACATGCCAGGTCCCAAAGTAAAGGTGAGCTTAGGGTGGTCCAGTGACAAGCGTAGGAAGCACGGCTGCTCACACACAGCAATGAAAGGCTCACTGGTGAGTTTAGAAGCGACCAGACTGAAAGGCATTTTCAGTCAGCAAAACAGATAGGTAATATTTCTCTTCTCCACCTTCCAAAGGTCTTGATGAGGCCATAGGACCAAGGAGAATCTTTTACACCACTAGTCAGTCTCTTTCGTCTGACTAACCAGGGAACGCAGAGATTCAAGTTCCTGGCAGTCACCCAGAAACTTAAGGAAGGGGATTTGGCAAAATGCAGCAGTTTCTGCAGGATTCCATCTCATAATCTTGATGAAAGTGATGTTGAGTCATTCCTTCATTCCCTTACCTTAATGCATTCATTCTTAAAACCAATGTTTATTGAGCATCTGTTTTGTACCAGATTACAACAATCCCAATGTGCCCTCCTTAGGTAAACTAAGAAACGCGTAGAGGTGGACTAAAGTGGAGGTCTGGAAGGAACAGAGCATTGCAGCAAAAAGTGTGCTGAGCCCATGACTTAGAGAGGTCCCTAGGCAAACCAGCAGCATTGTATTTTATATGACATGGCCTCAGCTTTTCCAGATTCATTACACTCTTCTCTTAAAAGAAAAAAAAAAACTATAGCAAAAGAAGAGGTCTTTTCAGTGTCAAAAGGAAAACTCAGATGTCACTGTAGCTTCAGAAGCTTTCTCTAATTGCTACGGAATGATGGCCTAAGGGCAAAGGGCAAATGATAGATGCTTTTTTGACTATAATGACTAGCTAGGAAGTTTCAAAGAGCATTTCAAAAGAGTTTAGGTGGCAGAGCACCTGGACCTGGATGTCGTGAGACCTGGAGTCCTTTCCCAAATCCCCAGATTTCTCTTTTATATGGGTGGTCCTGCTACCTACCTCATGGGGTCATTGCAAGGATGAAATTATGTATGTGACTCATTCAGCACTTGTCTGGCACATACTAAGACTCAACAGATGTTAGATATGAATTTAATACTGAAGTACTATGACATGTTGATATGTTCAATTCCATCACATAAACTAACTTTACCTAATGAAAATATGACCGTGTTCCAGGTATGCAGGAATTCTTTACCTCATTAAAAATACATAAGTTATTAAACACTTTCTTGAATGTTTAAAAATTCATATTCACTTAACACTTGTGTATTTGTTTATCTGCCAGCTGACAAGCAGGGTCAGCTACCAAAGGTATATAAAAATTTGTTGGAAAAGAAACTTGAATCCATTCTATCCACTGACTTATAATTTCCTTGTGACATGGGACATAGCCATCGTTATTCAATGCACTCCTTTGGGAATCTTCAGAAGTGTCCTTTGGAAGCAGAGTCTGAGAGACGCTGGATTGGACAGAATATTTATAACAACTTGCTTTTAAAGAGAACCAGTTAGGATTCGTAATGAGGCCATGAAAATCACCCTGCTTTGTGCCAACCTCTCTAAGAATCCAGTAAATCCGAGAAATCCTAGAACTCAAGGAAAACAGTGCAAATGCTCAGGCTGATGAGCTCGGCAGCAAGGCAAGATTCTGCTGCGCAGAGGACCTTATCATCTATCTTATTAAGTGACGGGACACTTCTGAGAGTGAAAGGGGCCCTATTAAAAATCATTCCAAGATAGCAGTTATACACACACAGCTTGTCCCTGCAAACCAGGACACACGGCCACATCCTCCGCAGGCAGTGAGCCCCTGAGATACTTCTGGGCAGCAGACAGTGCAAAGACTCAAGTGCTCACGCCTGCTGTCCAGCCTTCTCCACATGGTCGGTGAGGGAAGGGGGCAGGCTGGGCGTCTCCACACCCATGGGGACAGCTCAGAGGTGGGAAATGGGTGAGCAGATCAATGCCCTCACTGCAGCTGAAGAAACTGAATCTTCAGAACAAGCACTGAATTTTCCAAAAGAAAGTTTGGGAGTAAATTTGAGAGGAGGCCTCCAAAGCCTTCTTCCCATAATTATCAAAATGATTCAATCCGGTCCATGAGCAGGTCTTTAAATGGCGTCCTGTGCCAGGTGCGGAGGCCAGACGCTGGGGACCCAGGGGAGAACAGGAGCCATGAATGGGACAGACGAAGCTTTCTGCCCATACATGCAGTTTAGAGCAACCGGTCCCAGACCAGAGGCAGCAGACAAGCCACGGGGCACAGAGGAGGGAAGGGAGGACTCCAGCTGGGGAGGCCAGGGATGCTTTGCTGAGGACAGCACGCCTGCGCTGAGCCCGGAAGGCGGGGCAGGAGGCTAAGAGGCAGGCAAGGAGGGAACACTGCTGGTGCAAAGAACGGGGTACACAGGCTCAGGGACATGCAATGAGGGGCAATTTGGAGACCACAGTAAATGCAATCAAGGGAGGAGCTGAGGAGGAGAACCAAAACTGGGGGCGTATGTCAGGCCTGCCCTCAGTAACTGTGGGAGTTGCAGCAAGAACAGAGTGAAGGTCCCTGGCCCCTGACCCATCCTAACCCCCAGATCCCATCTCCTACCATAAAGGGCCTCATGAGCATGCATGTATGTGGCCAGCTCAGCCTGGTCCCTCCATGCCAGCTTGCAGATAGCCGCCCCTTGGCTATCCCTTGTGTGCACAACTAGGGAGAACAGATAGCTGTTCAGTCTCCCCCGGAGAAGACAGAACCAGGGAGGAGGTCCCACAGACCCAGAAGCAGGCTCAGTGCGTTTGGGCAGGTATTCCAGAATCCCAGGTAACCGGGGCATGGTCTCAAAAGGAATGCACAGGCTCTGGGTAGGTAGATCCCTAAGCCCCGTGGACTCCTGGGGGAGGGGTCCCTGGGGAGAGCCAGAGCAGGGTCTTCGAAAGTGTGGGGCCCAGGGCAGGGGCCGCCATTGCCCAGGACCAATGGCCATTCTTACCTGAACTTCACCCCTACTCCCAAATCCTGACCCCCCTTTCATTTGCAGGGGATCTGGCCTTGCAGGCCTCCTCGATACCAGGAGTACGTTTACAAATGATCCTGCCAGACTTGAGGTCAGAGCCTCCTTGCTGGCCCTTTAAGAACCCTCTAAGTTCCAGAAGCTTCCCTCAACATGTGAAAATCCTTAAAACCTCATCTGGAGGTCCCATCAGAGCTCTAGACTCTTACCTGGAAAAGAAACCCATGCCCACCCCCACCGCCAAGGCTCTGATTCAACTGGCCCAGAAAGAGCCCAAGAGTCATAATTTGTTCAGGCTTCCAGGTTCTGCTGTGCATTCTGAGTTGACGACCTCCAGGACCCCCTCTGAGGTGAAGGATCGCCACTTCTGCCTACAGTTAGCACATTTTTTTTTTAAATACATGGACTCCCGTATTTTTTTATTTTTTATTTATTTATTTTTGGCTGTGTTGGGTCTTCGTTTCTGTGCGAGGGCTTTCTCTGGTTGCGGCAAGCAGGGGCCACTCTTCATCACGGTGCTCGGGCCTCTTACTATCGCAGCCTCTCTTGTTGCGGAGCACAGGCTCCAGACGCGCAGGTTCAGTAGTTGTGGCTCACGGACCTAGTTGCTCTGCAGCATGTGGGATCTTCCCAGACCAGGGCTCGAACCCATGTCCCCTGCATTGGCAGGCAGATTCTCAACCACTGTGCCACCAGGGAAGCCCCAGTTAGCACATTTTAAAAAAACCTATTTTGCCTTTTTTCGTTAGGATCTCATACTTTCTGTTCAGAAGTAGGACAATTTCTTGGAGACCTCCAGGAAATGCTCTGTTCCCAAACCTTCCTCCATACACTCTTTCTTGAGAGGAAATTCATGCATCTCTCCATCTATTCATCACACACACAGGATCCCAGGCCTCATGCCACTGGGGATACAGGGGTGAACAAGACAGACACAGTCCCACCCTCAGGGAGCTTCCATCCTCATAGGGGGAGACATGTTAAACAAGCATGACAATACGTTGCAATTATGATGGGTAATTTGAATCAAAGGAGGGTATATCTGCGCAACCTACCCTAATCATCAAGGGTCTTCCTTGGAGACCCGACATTGGAGCCAACCAGCAGGACAAGTGAGATTAACTGAGGGTGAGATTGGCCTGGGGAGGTGGGGGTGGCAGAGCGTCCCAGGAATGGAGTCTTGAGGGAAGAGACACCAAAACATCAATGTGGCTGGAGCGTGGAGAGAGGAGGGGGAGAGGGAGAGAGAGCAGGGCGGGATGGGACTAGGGAGGCCGGCAGAGCTCAGACCAGTGGAGGGGAGGATTAGAGAGTGTATCAGTTACCTACTGCTGTGCAATTAGTTACCCCAAAATTTAGCGGCTTAAAACTACAAAAACATATTACATCACAGGATTTCTGAGGGTCATAAACCCACAGCACCTTACTTAGCTGAGTGGTCCAGCTCAGGGTCTCTCATGAGGCTGCAGTCCCTGACGGCTCCAAGGGATCTGTTTCCAGGGAGTCTCACGCACTTGGCTGCTGCCTGGAGTCCAGGTCCTTGATTCCTGGGCCCCTGCACTAGGAGAGAACCCATGAAGTGGCAGCTGGCTTCTCCCAGAGTGAGTAATCTGAGAGGGAGGGCACCAAAAATGGAAGCCACAGTCTTTTATGACCTAATCTCAGAAATGACAAGCCATCCTTTCTGCCTTATTTCATTGGCCAGAAGGTAGTCTAAATCCAGTCCACACCCAAGAGAGGGTGTTACATGAGGGGGAGAATACCAAGATGTGGGGACCATTTGGGGTCCTCCAGGAAGCTGGCCTCACAGGGAGCATAATCAGATTCGTATCAAAAAAATCATGCACCCATAAAGGAATTTTCTGGAGTGATGGAAATATTCTATATCATGATAGAGGTTATACAAATGTAAACCTTTGCCAAAATGCGTTGAAGTGTAAATCTTAGATGCATTGTCGTTTAAAAAGATTGCTGCTTCTGGGAAGATGGAGTATATATACTTTTCTCTGTTCTTCCTGTTGAGTACAAATAAAAATCCTGAACATTATATATATAAAATAAACATAAGAAGAATCTGAAAGGGGGAGAGAAGGTGCAGACCAGCTAGGCACCTGATGACGACATGGGTTTTCTTTTTGTCTCATAGACCCCAGCTTTGGAACTAAAGAAGGCAACAATCTGAAACATCAACAAACGCTGACCCAAAAAGTCCTAAGAGAAGCCCGCTTTCTCTAGTCAAAGGACCAGGAAAGGGGCATCCGCAAGATAGAAAACTTTTGGACAATAACCGCCCTACTCCAGCCAAACACCATAGAAAACCTGCGGCCACACAACCTGGGTGAATCCCCAAAGAACTATGCTGAGTGGAAAAAAAAAAAAAAGCCAATCGCTAAAGGTTACACACTGTATGATTCCACTTATATAACAATCTCGAAATGACAAATTTATACAAATGAAGGAAAGCTTAGTGTTAATCTAAGAACAGTGGGGGAGGGGGAAGGAGAGGGAAGACAGTGCAGCTATAAATGGCAGCGTGAGGGATCCTCGTGGAGATGGCAGTGCTCTGCGTCCTAACTTTCCTTGTCAGCACCCTGGTGGTGACACTGTACTGCAGTTTTGTGACTGTTAGGGTGCAGGGTTCCCTCTGTATTGTTTCTCTCTGAGTGTATTACTTCTAACACTTGCATGTGAATCTACAATTATTTCAACATAAAAAAAATTATTTTAAAAAAGGGCCACATATGTTATGATTTCACCTATATGGCATTCTGGGGCAAAACAAAAAAGGGGCAGAAGAAGATCTGTCTTTCAGGAGCTGAGTGTGGGCTTGACTTTTAGGTGACTCTAAAGGGGCAGCGGGAAACTTCCTGGAGTGACAGAAATGTTCTAGGCCTTGATTGTGGTGGTGGTTCCCTGAGTATACGTGGTTATCAAAATTCAGAACTGTGCACTAAAAAGGATGAATTATACTGTATATAAATGATACCTCCATGTACCTGTTTTTTTAAAAGATCGTTATGTCCAAAGAAGTGATTTTCCTCATCTCTTTGGCCTCTGAAACTTTTCTTCAAAGGAAATCTCACGTGGATTTTTTAACCTGTAAAACAGATAAAATTGGGAGTCTGCACTTGAATTGCATAGGGGACGCCCTGTGCCCCATCATCACAGGTAGCCCCAATGCCTCAGGAAGAGTTGAAGAATGCTGTTCTAAGTCACAAGAAAAAGGCTCGTCAAATCCCTGGCTCTGTGAGTTGTGGGACCCAAGGGGTGACCTGAGGAAAACGGCTCCAACTCGTGAGCTGGGTTTCCTAGTCAGCAACTTGGAAACTCTGAAGGCAGTTCCATACTCCTGGGTGTCAGGTTGAGGCAGTGAATCTCCACTGTGAGCTGAGAGCAGCACTGACTGGTACCCGAGAAGGGCCGGCGGGGAGTGGTGTTAATAAAAAGTGGTCGTGTTAAAAAGAGGCCCAGAGGCACTCAAGTGAAAATCAGCGTACTGCCTTGGTAGTCCTGGAGGGATGCAAGAGTCCCGAGAGAGCAAGCTGTGGTTGTTGCAAGTGGGACAGCCCCTGCCAGCTTCCCATACCCACTGGCTTTCTGTCTGTCCCTGCCCCAAATGGGAAACGGAGGGGAAATGGCTTACCTTACAATATCCTTAGAAGCAAGAGGCTCTCTTGAGGCACCTACATCTTTTTTAGCTCCATCCTTGAAGAGAATCTCCCAAAAAAGGGATTCCGGTGGATGCTTCTGGAATTGGTTCTGTCAGCACTGAGTCTGCACCTTCTGGATGACCCGGTGAATCCTGCATCCTCTGACTTACCCCAGATTCCCAGCTGTCACCTTTAGAGCCTCCTTCTCTTGGGTGCTTTTTTCCTGAACCAGTTTTAGGTGATGGAAATTCGTGAGTTTGGTGTTGACAAAGAGGGTCTCTCAAAATTGCCTCATACAGTCAAAGAGTAGAGCACAGACCACTCAGATCTAAGAACGAGAGACTAGGGGATGAGACCGTCCTTTGCCAGACTCACAGCTTCACTGGCTCCCTTCAGTACCTGGTAGACATATGCTGCAAAGGAACGTGTTTGGAGACAGAAGTTGCCCGGTCACCATGGTGATGAAGATGTGCTACTTGCATCATACAGGGCATCCTATATATTTAGCAACAGCAATTAGAAAGGCTGCAGTTGCATTCAGCTGGGGCACATGACTGGCTGGTCTGAGCATCTTGAACAAGATGCAGTCCCCACAGAAGGGCCTCGATGAGATTTTGGTGATGTCTGAAGACCTCCCCGTGACAGAGTCCAGTCTTTCTAATGAGCCTGATTTGGGGGGAGGCAGCATGGTAGAGCAAGCCTGTGTGGCTAAGACACTAAACAAGGATGGAAGTAAGGTTGTGGATGCCAGAGATATTTAAACAGTGGAATAGTTTTCCAACTTCCAATTCCTGGAGCCACATTAATGAGACGAAAGACCCTCCAAGAACTACTAATTTTACTGCATGACCCAGGTTCCCATTTGTTCTCCTTGCAACGAGATGAAATGTTACTATCTTAGCAGTCGTATAGTGGGAATGCCTCAGGAAAATTCTCTCCCTGGGGCCTGAGACTCCCTCATACTGCTTGCTATTTAATGATTTTTTTCTCTTATTTTGAAAACAGCTGAGATTAATAATCTTCTATGCTGGGTAGAGGGGGTGATGGGTAATAATAATATTTTGATTATTTACTGTATACCAGGAAATAAACAAAATGCTTTACATTTATTTATTTTAAAGGGTGAGATTCATGTAGCATACGATTAACCATTTTAAAATGTACAATTCAGGGGCATTTAGTGCATTCACAAATGTTGTACAACTATCACCTCTTTCTAGTTTCAAAACTTTTTCATCATCTCAGAAGAACATCCTGTACAATCAAGCAGTCACTCTCCATTGCCCCTCCCTTTGTCCCCTGGTAACCATTAATCTGTTTTCTGTTTCTGTGGATTTACCTATTCTGGATATATCTTAGGAAAGGAATCATATGATATGTAACATTTTTGTCTGACTTCTTTCACTTAGTGTAATGTTTTTGAGGGTCATTCAAGTTACAGCAGATATCAGTACTGCATTCCTTTTTCATAGCTGAATAGTATTCCACTGTATGGATATACTACAATTTGTTTATCCACTACTCCACCGATGGCACATATATTATTAACTCATTTAATCCTCTTTACAGTCCTATGAATATTTTTTGTTTGCTTTTTACAGAACAGGAAACTGAGGCGCAGAGAAGTGAAGTGACTTGCCCAGAGTCATACATATAGGACAAGGTAGCATAGGGACTGGAACCCAAGCAGTTTGGCTCCCTTCAGTGCTCTGCTTCCCCACAGAAATGCTGCTTCTGGGGGCAGAAAGTGAAACTCTAACAATACATGTAAAAAACAAACAAACCAAAAAAGTTAGTGAAGCTATTGCAAATGTTAGTTATTTGTTCCTAAGAAGGAGGGGAAAAACAAAAAAGAGAGAACAGGAAAGGAAAGGGAAGAGCAAGAGGAGTCAGACAGAGAGAAGGAACAGGGCTACTGCGGGTGCTGCAGGAAGTGAGAATTTCTCAGGACGAACATGGATTTCAAATAGTTGCAGCCAAAGTTCTGGTACATGCAACCATTTGCTTTCATCGTCACATCAGAGGGACTGAGAAAACAGGAGGAAGTGCTGGGCCCCTGGTTTGGGTCGAAGGAACTGCAGAAATAGAGAACAGCCACAAGCTGCAGAGAGGAGAACAAAACTGGGCAAAGAAACGAATTTAGTGGGAAGTTGATCATGAAAAACTGTCAGGAATTCAGAGGAATCTTGCCAAGTCTGTGGACTTCTACACTCAATGGGAAAAGGTTAGAATTAAGCTTATCTAGATCTCGAGAGGTCCTGAGACCACAGTCGATATCTGGGTTATACTATATGAAGTAAACATCTTTCCAATGAGGAGCTGCCTGGTGCAGCGTTTCGTGAGGCACAAATGAGATGACATCTGCTTTCTCATAAATACATCATGTGTTGGGAAAAATGGAGGAGGTGGAAACACAGTTAAGTCTGTAAGGAAGCTGTGGAACTAAGGTTGACAGAGAAAATCTCACAACTCCCATTGTAGAGGTCACCAAAATCCACAGAGCCCGAAGAACCAAAGAGTAAATCCATTAGTCACAGAAGTCCAAACCAGTCACCAAAACAAGGCCCCAACTCAGCCCTCTGAAGGCAGAGTGTGGATCTAGGGGTCTTTGGTTCCCCCGGGAAGCACTCACAATGCAGAAGCCGGCCTGGGAACCCCCTGCAACAGACATTTGTGTGTGAGCCGAGGACTCAGTTGGAGAATTGGCCGCATTCAAACAGTCAAGCAATGACGAATGAATTATTAATTCAAGCCCAAACCAAAACTAAGTCATAATCATTAATATTGCAATAGACTTAACTCCTGACTTGTTCACATGGACCATTAGCCATCCCTGGTGCATGCTGAGAGAAACGTCATCCTTCCAGATTGCCAAGATGGAGACTGAAGCTACCTCAGTGTTTTCTGTCTGAATGGGGGCTCTGAACAATACAAATAATTGACATAGTATCCAATGATGTCAATCCGCTAATCTTATATAACCCTCGCTGGAGGTAGTGCTTGTAACATGACATGATTTTTCATCTTTTCTCCCTTCCTCTACTTTGATGTATATGTTAACTGAGAGAACTGGCTGAGAAAAGATGGAAGGAGGGTCGAAAAATAATCGTCTGTAAACGGGATGACCAGCTGCCAAGTAACCAAGAGCCATCCGTCCTGTGTCAAGGATCCTTTATGCTTATTTCTAAACCATGGGCCATGAGTTAAGCAGAGCATTATTGATATCAGACCCAGCAGTAACGGAGCTCACATTCTTAAACTCCACTTCCAAAAGAGGCACACACTATTATTTTATTTATTTTTTGTACATATACTTCCATATATTACATTTATTTGTTTCCATTATAAAACCCTTAAAAGACATGGAAAACTATTAAATATCAATTTATCAACTGCAGCGTGGAACAGCCACTTCTGACATGACCTGCTGTAATAGAACAAGACAGAGTGTGACCTTTTGGAGCAGTCAGATTCCTTTACTGAATACGTGGAAGTTGGAGGGGAAAAGGGAATGTGCAGACAGATGCTGTTTCCTTCCATGTCTGCATCTCCTCCCACCACAGTTTGATATAAAGCATCCCAAGCCCTGAGATGAAATCCCATGACACTGGTAGGATCAGAACTGCGACTTAATATTTTCAAGTTCATAACAGGAGCTTACTTCAGCAGCATCTTGAATCTGCCTGGAGTGTAGAACTGAAAGTTTACAAAATGGGGACAACTCAGAGCTTATTACTTATTTGATTTCAGTCTGGTTTGATCTCTGCCTCATCCCTTAAGCAGGGAGATCTGGTCCTGTTATCTCCCTTCTACAGAGGAGGCTGCTGAAGCTTACTTATAATGGTTACAGTGATCAGTTCAAGTTCACAGATTAAATTCAGAACCATGATTTAAATCCAAGACTTGTGACTATTAGGCCACCGTCATGCCCATGGCCCTTCTTCCTTATCATTTGCTACTGTCCCAAAAGAGGGCGACATGTGGCCACCCCCATCAGATATTGTCCATATTTTTTTTCCTGCTGCCCTGACCCTTGTTCTAACTATGAACTGAGTCCTTTTTTTTTTAAACTATTTTTTTTAAATTATTTTAAATTGTGGTAAAATGTACATAACATAAAATTTACCATCTTAACCATTTTAAGTATACAGTTCAGGGGTATTAAGTACATTCCCATGTTGTGCCAGAGCACACACTATTCTTAATTGACCAATGGATTTTAAGTAAAAACAACACAGAAATGCTGGGCTTTAGAGCTTGTCATCTCTCCTGCTCACAAAACAAATATTGGAAATAATTGCTTTTAATATGCATCAGGCAAAAATCTCTGATGTGAACAGTCCCCGCTGGACAGTTCCAGTGACCTCTGGACTGGCCTCCAGGTGCCACTGCCCCAGTCCACCCCTCAGCCTGCTGGGTCCAGTCCCCACAGCCCTGGCTTAGGCATGCTGGTCCCTGTACCTAAAACTCTAACGGATCCTCACGCTCTATAGTGCAAGTCTATGCCCCTTAGGTTAGCATTCATAAATCTATCGAGTGCCTCCAATGTTGCTGTGGAGCCACTACTAACTATTGCTTCCCTATCTGCTAATGACTGCTGCCATGTGTGAGCCCTTCCTATGTGCTCAACACCGTAGGAAGAGACTTGGTCATCTCATTTAATCCTCTCATCAAAGTTAAGAGTTGTAGGTGTTGCTGAAATCAGTTTACAGGTCAAGAAACTGAGATGAAGCCGAGTCAGGCACTTTACTCACGGCTTCATTACTGGTTACGTGGGCTCCTGTTTAGCCTCTTGTTCACCTTCCAGCTCCTGTCATAAAATGGGGTGGTCGTGTTTTTATCTGCCATAGCACCCCTCAATCTCAGGGGAGAAACTAGCTTCAAACCCAGACTTATTGGGAGAGAAAAAAATATTTTAGCAGCCTAGAGCAAATGTAAATTGGTAAAGGAATCTGTGTTGATAAACAGAAAAGCTACATATTCTGTGACTCAGCCATTCTACAACTAGGAATAAATACATCCTGAGGAAATCAGAACCATGAGTACACATTTGTCTGCAAGGATGAACACTGGAGCATTATTTATATTAGTGAAAACAACCCTCAAGTCCAATAATAAAGGGCTGATTAAATTATACATATAGTTTATACATATATCCATATTATAATAATTGTTAAGATATACTAAGTGCTTACCATGTGCCACTCGTTGTTTCAAGGGCTTTATTGGTATTAACTCATTTAAACCATGTGGTGGATTACAGTATGATCCTTAAAATGCGATTGCACAGGAATACTTATGGCTTGAGAAAATGTTCATGATCTTTTTTTTTGGCTGAGCCACGTGGCTTGAGGGATCTTAGTTCCCCGACTGACCAGGGATTGAACCAGTGCCCCCTGCAATGAAAGCACGGAGTCTTAACCACCAGGGAAGTCCTGTTCATGATCTATTGTTGAATGAAAGAAGCATATTTAAAAATTATGTTTAAAAACTATAAGTTTATAGCAGCTTTATTCATAATTGCCAAAATCTGGAAGCAACCAAGATGCCCTACAGTAGGTGAATGGATAAATAAACTGTGGTACATCCAGATAATGGAATGTTATTCAGTGCTAAAAAGTAATGAGCTATTAAGCCATGAAATGACACAGAGGAAACTTAAATGCATATTTCTAAGTGAAAGAAGCCCATCTGAAAAGGCTACATACTGTATCATTCCAACTATATGACATTCTGGAAAAGGCAAAACTATAAAAACAGTAAAAAGATCAGTGATTGCCAGGGTATGGGGGGTTGGTGGGGAGTGATGCCAGGTGGAACACAGAGGTATTTAGGGCAGTGAAAATACTCTAAATGATACCATAAGGATGGATACAGGTCACTATACATTTGTCCAAACTCATAAAATATACGACGCCAAGAGTGAACCCCAAAGTAAACAAACTATGGACTTTGGATGATAACAATATGTCAGCGTAAGCTCATCCATTGTAACAGACGTCCCACTCTAGTGTAGGATGTTGACAACATGGGAAGCTGTGCATATGCTGGGGGCAAGGGGGTATATGGGAAATCTGCACCTTCCCCTCAATTTTTCTGTGAACCTTAAACTGCTCTAAAAAAAAGTCTTAAAAAAAAAACAACAGAGTAGAAGTAAAATGATAGTAATTAGGTCTGAGAAATGGAATTACTATTTTTTATTGTCTTCTTTGTAATTTGGAGAATATTCCACAATAATAATCACTTATTACTTTTTTAAAAAACTGATTTAAAAATAAACACATAGTCAAGGTATTAGATGGCACCTGAGGACCTGATGGCCAGAGCATCAGGCAAGGTCACTGATAAATAAGAGAGTGAGCCCGGCTGGCACATTGGCCAGGGAGCCAATGACCCTGGGGCTGACCACAGGGGCCCTCAGCAAAGTGACCCAACAAGGGCCACTCTGTGCTGTGGGCCCCGCCTACTGCCCTATTTGCTCAGAAGTTCTGCTGCTTTGAGGCCCTGGCACTGGGTCACCAGGGAGGAATCCAGTCACTCTGGCCAGCACTAAAAACAGAGTTCAGGGCCTGACACACTCAGGACCAAGATCAAAGGTCTTATTCTAGCTGTGAGAGGACTTCACTGCCTGGCTCCTGCTGATTTTTTGGACTCAGTTTTCCACGGCTCTGTGTCACAGAACTTCACTCCAGAAAGACCATTTTCTCCTAACTTTCCTATGTACCCATCATGCACTTTCCTCCTCCTGCACGCTTTCCAAACTTTTCTTTCCCACCCTCTGCTCCAAATATAACCTTTCTTTATTTCAAGTCTGTGGATGATGCTGATGAAACATGATAATGTTGATGCAAACTGCTCTAAACTTAGGTGTAATCACAATAATAACAGCTACAATTTATGTAGCAGTTAGTGTGTGTTCTTTAAATACACTGAATCCCACTTAATCTTTACAGCTCTTCTGTGGGCAAGTACCAGTGTTCTTCCTTACAGATAATGTATTGAAGACTCAATGAGGTGAGTTCATTGTTTACTTGGGCATGGCAACTTATAGGCAATGTCCCAGGGGAGGCATCACATGGCCCAGGAAAGCCCACGACTTTCGTCTGATTTCACCCCAGGACTGGGGTCTCAGCACACTGAGTGGCCCTGGGCTCAGCCAGGCCCCTATGGCCTGCTCAAGGCTTGGCAGAGAGGAAGAGTGATTCAAGAGTATGGACCCAACTTGAGCAGCTGCATTGAAAAGATCGCTAGAAATAGTTTCTTTACATACACACTAATTCCTGAAATCCTTTTCTTAAAGGATGTGGCATTTTTCTTGGGAGATGGTATTTATGAAAGAGTATATGACTACACATTGTTTGTTTACTTTGGTGTTCATATGTAGGAGTTGACCAAATTCAGGAATCATCACCTTCACAGGTACTCTGGATAGAGGATGAGTGAATTTAGTTCACACATGTATGCCACACTCCTTATAACAATTCATGCATTAAATATGTGTGAATTGAGCCATATTTTAAAATGTGCTTATTAAGTCTGATAGTTAAGGGAATTCTGCTGTGAATTAGTTTTAAAGTAAGGACCTTTTTAAAGTAATTAGTCCCTAAGTTTTTTTGGTAACAACTTTATTGAGATATAATTCACTTACCTTACAATTCGTGCATTTAAAATGTAATTTCATGCAATATATGGTCTTTTGCAACTGACTTCTTTCATTTAGCATAATGTTTTCAAGTTCATCCATTGTTATAGCATGTAGCAGACGTCTTCCCTTTTTATAACAAATAATGTTCCATTGTATGGCTACATAACATTTTGTTGTCCGTCACTTGATGGACATTTGGGTTCTTTCCAACTTTGGCTACTATGAATAATACTGCTATGAACATTCATGGTCAAGTTTTTTGTGTGAACATATGTTTTCAATTCTCTTGGGTATATACCTAGGAGTGAAATTGCTGGGTCAAATGGTAGCTCTATGTTTAACTTTTGGAGGAATTGCCAGACTATTTTCCAAACTGGATGCACCATTTTACATTCCCACCAACAGTGTGTGAGGGTTTTGCTTTTTCCACATCCTCACCAGCACTCGTTATTATCTGGCTTTTTATTAATAGCCATCCTACTGGGTATGAATTGGTATCTGGTTGTGGTTTTGATTGGCATTTCCCTGACAACTAGTGATGTTGAGTATCTTTTCCTGTGCTTATGTATTTATATATCTTATGTGGACATATGTCTATTAAGATCCTTTGCCCATTTTTTAATTGGCTTATTTGCCTTTTTATAATTAAGTTGTAAGACATGGGGAATATAGCCAATATTTTGTAATAACTGTAAATGGAAAGTAACCTTTAAAAATTGTATTAAAAAATTTAAAAATAATTAAGTTGTAAGAGTTCTTTACATAGTCTAGATACAAGTCCCTTATCGGATACATGATTTGCAAATAGTTTCTTCCATTCTGTGAGGTATCTTTTTACTTCTGGATGGTACCCTTTTAAGCACAAAAGTTTTAATCTTGATGAACTCTAACTTATTTTTTCTTTTGTTATTCATACTTTTGGTGTAAGAAACCATTGCCAAATCCAAGGTCATAAAGATCTGTCCCCATGTTTCCTTCTAAGACTTTTCTAGGGACTTCCCTGGTGGCACAATGGTTAAGAATCCACCTGCCATTGCAGGGGACACTGGTTCGAGCCCTGGTCCAGGAAGATCCCACATGCCACAGAGCAACTAAGCCAGTGCACCACAACTACTGAGCCTGCCCTCTAGAGCCTGTGAGACACAACTACTGAAGTACACACGCCTAGAGCCCATAGTCCACAACAAGAGAAGCCACTGCAGGGAGAAGCCCGTGCACCGCAAGGAAGAGTAGCCCCCCATTCGCCGCAGCTAGAGAAAGCCTGCATGCAGCAATGAAGACCCAACGCAGCCAAAAATAAATAAATACAGAGTTTTAAAATTTTAGTTCTTACATTTAGGTCGTTGATCCATTTGAGTTAATTATAGGTCCAAGTTCATTCTTTTGCATGTGGATATCAATTTGTTGAAAAGTCTATTCTTTCCTCATTGAATTGTTTCCTCGCTCTTGTAATTCAATTGACTGTACTGTGAGAGTTTATTTCTGGATTCTCAGCTCTATTTCATTGCTACCAAGTTCCTTTATTATTTCCAAAGGACACTTGGTGTTAGCTGGGAACAGAAATCGCCCTGGCTGAGCCGTTCAAGGAGCTTAGAAAGCATCTTTTTCCATTTGGTCAGTAATGTCACCAGCAAGGCCTCTTTCAGGTTACCTGTTGCAGTGCCTCCGACCTGGGATTCCTGTCGCAGAGATAAAGCCGGACTGAACCCTTCAATTGTGCGGGAGGAGAGCGGAGAAGCCCGGCGAACAGAGCCGCTGGAGGGCGCCCCATCTCGCGCTCCGCGCTTCCTGGTGTCCTTCCTCCCGGGTGGAAATAAGGGTCGCGGGGGCCGCCTGGATTTCTTCGGCTTTTGCAAATGTCCAAGTACCCCAAACCCCTAGTTTTCCCGGTACTCTTTACCATAGGCGAGGGTCCCCGAGGCTGTGCTTGGGCAGGACCTTAGGACCTCGGCGACAGGAGGCAGGAAGGCGCAGCCCCCATGAGCAGCCGGCAGGGGAAAAGCCGCGGTCCCCAGTGCGGGACCGCCCCCACGCCTCCCCAGACCCCAGATCACCCAGTGGTTTGCGGGGCCGAAGCTCTCCCGCTGCGCCTGCGACACACTGGGCCCCAGCAATTGCGAAGTTTGTGATCCTGGGGCGATCTCTTCTGGCTCACGAGGTCTGAAAAGCAGGCCAATTAGCTGTGGGATGGAAAACAGTTTTTTCTGCCAAAGAGAGTTATTTCCAGTAGATTCTTACGTGGCCTGTTTGTGCTTCTGCTCTTCTCTCTATTCAGCTGGCCTTCTGCCACAGAGGCATTGGCTAAGCAGTATTTGAACGGATGTGACATTAACATTTCCCCATGTCAATAAGAATGGTTCAAAAGTAGCATTTTTATCCGTGAAAAATATTACATTGTCTGATTGTATGGTAACTGACGTTTAACCATGTCCTCCAGAAAGAGACTGGGACCTCTGTGGGGCACAGGCACTCGGTTCCTAACAGACCTCCTTGGATGAAGCTGTGTGTCACCGGCATTGGTGTACTGTCACCAGCACTACAGTCACGCCCCATCTCCCCAACTGGGACAATCCACAGGCAACTCCCATCACTTCAGGGTCAGTGGCCAGGTGTGGCCTGGCCCTCAGTTCAGGTTCTTCTGTAAAATCCGCGAAGCCTGACAGGCTTTGGGCTACAGAAAAAGACAGTTTTCCCAATGGGGTGTGTTAAGATTCTACACTTTAAGTGGACCAGTTTACTTTTAATGTCAATCCTGAAAGAAATTAAATGGGAAGTTCCTGTTAGACACAGGCTGTTTACAGTGTTTATGGGAACCTAAGAAATTGCTGGGTGAGCCCACATGAATCGACCCAGGTGCCAGGGTCTGGGTGAGTCAACACTGGACACTCAACATGAACAGAAGGGCAGACACAGGCCTGGAAAGCTCCCTGTGTGCCCAGCAGATTCCCTGAAGCCTCATGGCATTGCCTGTAGGCTTGATGGAGTCTGTGGCAGGACCTCCACGGTTCATGCCCAT